>NC_042999.1:3922775-3975275 GCF_006345805.1 Octopus sinensis | reverse complement strand
ATAGAGCTCTTTCTGCCCTACTCTCCATCAACTCTGGTGTTCCCCAGGGATCAGTTTTGTTTACGCTCTCTCCATCAATGACTTACTTTCCATCACATTCAACAATACCCATACTTATGCAGATGACACAACCATTCATCTCTCCTTAACATTCCACAGTACTTCATCATCTACATACAAACCATTTATTCAGCAAAGAGAAACTCAAGCACTTCTCATTTCAAGAAAACGTTACTACTCCTCACCCCCTCTTTACATGAATGACTCTCACCCAGTGCCCACAGTTACTCCAAATGCTGGGCCTCACTATTACTGAGAGTCTCTCCTAACAAAAGGACATCTGCAAAGGTTATGGGCAGTGCCTCTTCTACCACACTCAGCAAGTAAATCAGAGAAAACCTTTTAGTTACTTTTTACAACATGCAGGGACACATCATTTCTATTCTAAAACTAGAATACACACAGCTAATGTGTGTGTGTATGTATTTAGAGAAAGAGAGCAAGAAAACAAAGTGAAATAAAGCTTCTAGATCTATCTGTTTGTTCTCAGTGCTGAGAGACAGAAAGCAAGAGAAAGACAGTAGATGTCATAGAGCAGAACTATATTTTAGAAATGAACTGAGAGATGGAATCTAAACAAGTGCAATAGAAAAGTTAATTCTTGGATTGATCTCCTATAAATCCTCTTCACCTGTGCTATTCCATATATTATCGCCTACAATACTGCCCAGCGCTTTAGAAATAACACCTTTCTTGAACAAACTGACATGTTTCTCAGTTGTAATTTATAAGTTTTCTAAGTAACTTCAGCAACCTTCAATTTAACTTTGCCGTATGTATGCTTACACTGCAAAGGAATTCACTTTTACACAAACTGAAGATATTATATAAACAACATCAATATAGCTACAACTCATCCTCCTAACACATTAACTATTTGCATCTCCACCCTATCCCTTCTACAAAAGGTTTTTGATCCCAATTAACTTGTTAACTTCCTTCAATCAACAATTAACTCTAAAAACACACCTCACATAAATAGTTGTTGATGAAACTATATTTAATCTTCATCGTACCAACTCAGGTATATTCTGTGTTTAACCTTTAATCTAGCACAATCTCAGTTTTATACCAACAAATGTCATTGTGTGGCACTTTATACAAAGTATCTTCTACAATACCCATGAGCTAATCAAAGTCTTGTGAGTGAATTTGGTAGACGAAACTGAAAGAAGCTCAATGTTACATATATATACACACACACAAGCGTGTGTGTATGAGTGTGCATGTGTATCTGAGTATGTGTGAGTGCATTTCTATGTATGTCCATGTGTTTGTTTACATTAATGTTCTGTAGTAGTAAGGCTCACCCAGACAACCTATCACTGCTATTTTCATTTCTTCCCTGCTCCACCATGATTATCCACTATTCTCTCTCCCAAAATGTGAATAGCCATGTAGTTTCTCTACAGCAAATATCCTGTTCTGCCCTGGCTCTCTCTATAATACTTGGATCCCTCATCTTTTAGCATAAAGCTGTCTCTCTAGGAGTTCATAGTTTTGCAAGCTACATTAAAAAAGCACCCAGTACACTCTGTAAAGTGTTTGGTGTTAGGAAGGGCATCCAGTCATAAAAACCATGTTGAAGTAGATGGGAACACTGAAAACCTTGGACTATAAAAAGTCAGGGTGTAGCTAAAGATGCAGTCATGTCTTAGCATATTTGTAAATACTATAAAGTAATTGCTACAAATATAATAACTAGTAAAACCCAGAAAATTTCCATGCTTTCCATTGGTTAGAAATAGTGTTTGGCATATTCAGTAATTGTCCAGGAACAAAGCAACTGGAGTTTATCACCTAAGAAGGACTCTCAGATTGATACTGTCATAGTATTTGGGATATTCCATTGTAAATGAAATTTGTTTAAAAGTCTATGATGCTTTAACAATTGGACACTTGATATAAACCTAAGCTTTTTAACTTACTATGTGTCAAGTGATCTATATATACTAAAAATAACTATATTATTCATATAAATGGTTGTAAATTATTCAGTGTCCTGAGGCTTATGGTATATCTATGTCATTACTTTGAGAATGAAATACATTTGTCTTCCTAGACATTTTCTTGTTTATTTATGTGTGGTTTAATTTGTAGATTTGTTGGTAGCCTTAAAATAAATAACCCACACAATAATTGTAAACAATTTTGTTATATATATATATATAAACTATTGTATATAAACAGTTTAACATCAAACCAAAGGATTATTCAATACATTTCAGTAGAATGTATACTTTTATATATACATATATAGTATAAATGTACACACACACACACACACTGATATCAGACAATATATTCTCATCCAAGATAGAGATGAGTACCTATGTTCTTTGAGGCAGGCATCATAAAACCATTGGTAGTCAAAAGTGTGTGTGTATATATATATGTGTGTGTGTGTGTATACATATATATATTATCTAAAAACAATACTTGATGGCATGATTCTTGCATAATATATTATTATTATAGATTATAGAATTATAAATGCTTTTGTATTGTTATGAAATGAGATATTGAAACTAACAGTTTCAATATGAATGGATATCACTGATATTACTTTTGTTGTTCTTTCAAATGTATGTGTGTGAGAGTATAGATATATATGTATGCATGTATGTAGATATGCATGTATGTATGTATGCATGTAAAGGGAAAGGTTATGAAAATAAACAAAAGACAAAGGCAGGTGGTGTAGAAAATAAACAGATATATTAGTATAGCGCTCAGGAATAGAAAAAGTCTTCTACGTTTCGAGCCTACGCTCTTCGACAGAAAGATACACAGGAAAAAACAAGGAAAGAAAAAAAATGTGTGTAGATATGCATGCATGCATGTATGTATGTATGTATGTATGTATGTATGTATGTATGTATGTATGTATGTGTGTGTGTGTGTTGTGTGTGTGTGTGTGTGTGAGTGTGTGTATGTATATGTGAGTGTGTGCATGTATATGTGTATCAATGTATAGCTTTTTACTTGAAGGACAGATTTCTAAGATGATGTAAATACATTCAAGTGTGTTTATTACTTGTTTTGAATAACCCTTATATTATGGCTGTTAGAGGGAAAATTACTGAATCTATATACAGCCATGTAAAGCTTAAGTAAATACCTGAACATTGTATTAGACACTGAGATATAGTAGTATGCACACCTAGCTGACACTCAAGAATCATGATTTGATTCCTATTGAGTGCATTAGCCTTTTCACAATTGAATCTTACTAATCTGTTTGTCTGTGTATACATATATATTTTTATATACATACATGTATGTATGTATGTATGTATAAATGGTTGACTTTATGTCAAGTTACAACTTAACACTAAACTGAAGGATAACTCAATAATATTTCATAAATTACCTAGCTAATTGATTGATTGACCAAATGATTATTGAAATAAACAAATGGTTAATTAATTGACTAACGATAATCCTTTCTACCATAGGCATAAGGCCTGGAATTTGGGGGAGGAGGCTAGTCAATTCCATCAACCAGTGCTAACCAGTACTTATTTTGTCAACCCCAAGAAGATGACAGACAATGTCAACCGCAGTAGAATTTGAACTCAAACTATAAAACTGGAAGAAATGCCACTAAGCATTTTCTCCAGTGTGATAACAATTCTGCCAGCTCACTGCCTTTAGTTAATTAATAATAGTAAAAGAAATGAAATAGAATTAGTGCATGTGTCTATCATTGACATAATAAGCCAACCAAAGATGCAACAAAATTTGTTCTAACACATGATTTCAGACAAAGAATCTTATAATCCAAATTCAGATATGAAATGTTGAACTTTCACCTAGAAAAGGTTGACAGTAACTTCAATGTTTTGGCTTGCTTGCTTTCATGAGACTGTCAAATGAAAATGAGAAAACTGTAACTTTGAGGTCACTTTCAATCTTTTCCATATAAAAGTAAATCATCATGATTTAACATGTTTTTCATGCTGGCATGCACTGAAAGGTTTGACAGGAGTTGGCAGGCCAGAGAACTACACCAGGCTTGTTTAGTGCATATATATACTATGTATATATATATATATATATATATATATATTATATATATATATATTATATATATATATAGTATATATATATAATATATATATATATATATATATATATACAAAATGGGACAAGAATGCAAAACATTCAAATAGATGATATAGTGTATATATATAGTATATATAGTATAGCAGCAATAAATGAGGTCAAATACTACTCTGCTGTAGGCCCTGATAGATTCCCCGCTAGTCTCCTGAAGGAATGTAGACACCAACTTGCAGTCCCTCTGATCAACCTCTGGAGAAATTCGTTAGATGCAGGTTATATACCAAAACAGTTTCTATCCCAGTCAGTCATCCCGGTTTTCAAACAGGGAAACAGATCCCTTGCACTCAACTATCGCCCAATCTCACTCACCTCCCACATCATCAAAGTGTTTGAAAGAGTGTTAAAATCAAGGATGGCTGACTTCCTGGAGACCCAGAAACTCCTAAATGCAAATCAGCATGGCTTTCGCTGTGGCAGGGACTGTCTAACACAGCTCTTACACCACATTGAAGATGTACTCAAAGCCTTGGGAACAGGTTCGAACGCTGATGTCATATATCTTGACTTCAGTAAAGCGTTCGACAGGGTAGACCATAATATCCTACTCTCAAAATTGGCAAATGTTGGAATCTGTGGAAAAGTTCTACACTGGATCAAGTATTTCCTGGCGAATAGAACACAACATGTTGTAGTTGATGGAGTCCACTCAAGCCCAGCAAAAGTCACCAGTGGTGTCCCCCAGGGGACTGTCTTGGGTCTGCTACTCTTCATAATCTACATAAACGACCTTTCTAGTGTTGTACATTACTGCAAAGTGAAAATATTTGCTGATGACACCAAGCTCCAGCAAATCGTCAATGAAGAAGCAGACCGAACTCAACTCCAGTCTGATCTATATGCTGTGAGTCAATGGGCAGACAGAAACAAAATGCAACTGAACGAGGGAAAATTTGAGCTGATGCATTTTGGAAGAAACTCCTCACTAAAACAGCCATACTCTCTTCCTTCAGGGGAACCGCTCACAGCCTCTAACAACATCAGAGGCCTAGGTGTAATTGTTGATGACGATCTCAGTTGGAGTACACACATCAACAAGAAGGTCGATATAGCTCGTATGATGAGTTCCTGGATCTTAAGAACTTTCCGGTCCAGCGAACAAGGTGTCATCATACCACTCTTCTCCTCCTTTGTACGGCCACACCTCGAATACTGCTGCCCACTGTGGTCTCCCCATACAAGACAAAACATCTCGAGGATTGAATCACCCCAGAGAGCACTCACTAAACGAATTGAAGGCATGGCTGCTCTTGATTATTGGGATTGCCTTAAAGCCTTGAAACTCTACTCTCTCCAGCGTCGCCGTGAGCGGTACACCATTTGTACGATGCGGAGAATATACCGCCAACTTTGCCCAAACGACCTGAACATAAGCTTCAAGGTTCATCCAAGACTGGGACCACAGGCCATACGTCCCCTGCCCAATTCAAGTTCACAGCATACTTATACACTACAACATAATTTCTTTTCCTCAACAGGCCCTGCCCTATTTAACATTGTCCCGAAAGAGATCAAAGAGGAACAGGATCCCATCAACTTTAAACGGAGTCTGGATAGATTCCTTCAAAGAATACCAGATAAGCCACCCATAATTGGATACAACTCACTACTTGAATGGACCATAAGCAAAACTTGACTTAAACAGGATTCAAATAATCCTATCAGGTGGTGCTATTAAGTTAGACATGGCCTGGACCAATCATTGGTCGAAACACATCTAAGTTTATCTAAGTTTATATATATATATAGTAAACATCATGATGATGATGATATATACTATATATATATATATTTACAGAAGACGTGGGTGGTATAAAAAAACATATGCAACTAAAACATTGTCATCAATTCAATGGTACATGTATAAATGGAATGTATTTTATCAATATTCCAAGAAAAATCATTTTAATGTTAAGCTATATACTTCAAATTGCTAGATAACTGTGATACAAAATTAAATACAAAAATTGAAATTCTAGACGATTTCCTATAGAGCTCCTGATTTTGAAGATCAATAACTCTCATCTATAGCAGGTAGCGTTATTTGAAACAGGAATAATTTATAGTTATGTAAGCTATGCACTGGAAAATGGTAATTGCGCGCTTTACAATTTACTACATGAGCGGGTTTGACTATGAAAAGAAATAAATTTTTACATAAGTATGCAGGAAAGCAAGCACATTTTGTTATTTTGTTTTTTTAATGCAGTGATTTATCAGTCTAAATACTGAACAGAGGGATGTAAGTTTTGTATGGATTTCCTTATGCCAATGACTTTTTATTAGAGTTGTTAAGAGCTTTAATACAACAAAAATAATAAAGTTAAAGAAGCATGTTTATTAGCATAGATAAGAATGTTCACAACATGTTTACTGCAGTTTAAAACTTTCAAGGTTACAAGTGGGGAAGTGTGTAACTGTGTATATATATATTATCATCATCAATTTAATGCCCACTTTTCCATGCTTGCATGGGTCAGACAGAATACATTGGAACAGTGTTTTTTTATGGTTACACACCCTCTCTGTTATCATCCTCCACTTGTTTCCAAGTAAGGTAATGTTTCCCCATGGCCAGACAAGCTTTCATGGAAGACTGGAAATGAAGGACAATCCTTACATGACAGTGACACTCATTTACAACTAATACATGATGTCAAGACTAGAAAGCACACACACACACACACACACACACACACACACACACACACATACATACATACACACACACTAACATGCACAAACATACACACATATATGGCCAGGTTCTTTTCAGTTTCTGTCAACCAAATCCACTCACAAGACTTTGGTCGGCTCAGGGCTGTAAGATTGTGGTTGTGAAGCAAACTTTGAACACACGCATCTATTCCAATGTCTACATGTTCCTCACTTTTGCTGTTGCTTGAAGGTCAGAATAGGATGAAGAATATACATGTGCATTTGCATACAAATATGAGGTGGTTGTGAAAAGTTCCTGGCTTTAAGGGTATTGCAAAAGGCCTCGCTGGAGGCCAAACCTTCTGAGTTCTTTTACAGGGTTTAGAAAAATTGAAGAACTACTGCCATAAGTGTGTGAGTCTGAGAAGGAATTATACTGAATAAAATCATAAATGATCTTCCTGTATTTTCTTTTACCCAAAGCCAAGAAATTTTCAGCACTCCTTCATATATTAAAAGGTAAAAAAAACCCTTCAGTCATGAATAACTATGGAATTGCACCCAGAAAGTTACCTTCTGAGGTACAAGTCTGGGCAAGGTTGTTTATAGAAGACCAACAGTCGCCCATGCATACCAGCATCCCCTCTCCATACCACTAATGTTATCCAAGGGAAAGGCAAAGGTCGATACAGCTTGGCACCAGTGATGTTACAACTCATTCCTACAGCTGAGTGAACTAGAACAACATGAAATAAAGTACATTATTTACATTATTTATATTTGATGGATATTTGTACTCATCTTGTTTGCTGTTAACACAATGTTTTGGCTGATATACTCTCCAGCCTTCATCAGGTTTCTTGGGGAAATTTCGAACCTGGGTTCTCATTCCTAAGGTATTTTTCAATGTTATAACTATTATTATTATTGTTGTTCAGGTAACTGCCTGGAATCGAACTCAGAATCTTGGGGTTAGTAGCCTGCACTCTTAAACACTCTGCCTGATGAAGGCTGGAGGGTATATCAGCCAAAACATATATTGGTTCACAAGAATCTCACCATAGCCCATCTATATAACAAACAAGATGAGGATAAATATCCATCAAATGTAAATAATGATACATAATTCTTCATCTTTTAAATATAGAATTACGAAATAAAGTGTCTTGCCTAAGAACACAACTCAAGGTCTAGGAATTGAACTCATAATCTTATGATTGTGAACCAGAAACTCTAACCATTGAGCCATATATATGTGTGTGTGTGTGTGTGTATACAGTATTCTATCCATTTCAGTCCACTAGTATTAGAAGTAAATATAAGAACATCTGCAGAAATGTGTTTGCAAGTCTCCTCCACTTAATTCAAGAAAACCTGGGGCTATGCTACAACCATATGGCCCTATATATTCTTTATGACAAGATTACCTCAGTATTTTAAATATACATTTACACAGCAGCTGGCACATTCTAAAAGCTCCAAATATTAGTTAATGTATTTGAGCAAGTCATTTACACTGATTTATCAAAAGATACAATTCTTTATTCTCCTGTTATCTGATCTGTACATTGCAAACTACCTTTTTTTTTTCTTCATTTGGTTATATTTTCATCTCTTGAAGTCATTTTATCTTTTATGTTTGTTTGTCTTTTCATATTTGTATGATTTGTAGAGGTAAGTCAAATTATATCAGAAATAAAGCATTTAAAATTAAGACAAGAAAGAATGAAAGAAAGAAAAAGTAACATGAAAAGAATTTATAATGAAGAATTACATGACCATAATGGGGAAAAATAAATGTGAAAATCATTAATGATAATGATAATGAGTATTGAACATAAATTTGCCATTCAGTTTTGCATATTGCACTAGCAGACTCTCTTTGTTCTCAGACGAAGAAAGCACAGCACATTTAACCAAAATATAATTAATCTGAAATTTCCATTCTTCTTTCCTGCAAAAATTTTCAAAAATGATCTTTGTGTAAATTCTTTTAATAATATATTATTCAAGCACTCATTAAATTGAAATTTAAAAAAAATATTTAATACTGTTATTTTAGATTTATAAATATATCTCCTCTAATAACACAGATGAAAACCTTTACAATTAGAGATCTCAATAGTTTATAACTAACTGAAGTTGATATCTTTCTCTTTCTCTTTTACTTGTTTCAGTCATTTGACTGCGGCCATGCTGGAGCACTGCCTTTAGTCGAGCAAATCAACCCCGGGACTTATTCTTTGTAAGCCCAGTACTTATTCTATCGGTCTCTTTTGCCGAACTGCTAAGTGACGGGGATGCAAACACACCAGCATCGGTTGTCAAGCAATGCTAGGGGGACAAACAGACACACAAACATATACACACACACTTATATATATATCCATATATACGACAGGCTTCTTTCAGTTTCCATCTACCAAATCCACTCACAAGGCATTGGTCGGTCCGGGGCTATAGAAGAAAACACTTGCTCAAGATGCCACACAGTGGGACTGAACCCAGAACCATGTGGTTGGTTAGCAAGCTACTTACCACATAGCCACTCCTGCGCCTAAGCATATATCTAAATTATAATTTGGCTGTGTTAAGAAATTCACTTTCCAATTACATGATTTCAAGTTCAGTTCCAATGTATAATATCTTGGGCAAGTTCCTTCTACTCTAGTCCCAGGCTAGCCAAAGACTTGTGAGTGTATTTGATAGAAAGAAACTGAAAGAAGCTCATTGTATGCATATGTGCGTTTGTGTCTCCTTGTCTTCACATTGCCCAATAGTTGTAAATGAGTGCCACCATCATATACATAGTGACCATGGGGAAATATTAACATACTTTGAAATAGCTGAGGGTTGACAACAAGAAGGACATCTAGTTGTAGAAAATCTGCTTCTATGAACTGTGTCTGACCCATGGAAGTATGGAAAATAGATGTTAAAATGCTGATGATGATGATGATGGTAAAGATTTCAGTTGATAGATACTATTGTTTTCAAAGGAAATTAGTCTACGTCTCCTCATAAAAAATATATTCTCTATGTAAGTTGATACCAATTTAAATGAAAGCTACAGTATTAATTATCAATTAAATACTAGTTATGTCACCTAAGCAGTAATCTAATTAGTATAACAATTTGTTTTCATATAATCAATTGATATATAATACTCTTTCTTTTAATAGCCATTTTCCATTCTAGCATGCAATGGATAAATCTGCAATAAATCTCTCTCATGGATTTTAATCTCAAATGGGAGATCAGATTTTCTCTTCACTTTAATTGCTTTGCTTCATACAATGACTCCCAAGTTATTCATCTTCCATGGGTATATCCTTTCATCTACACACAATATTTTTTTTTCCTTGCTGTACATATCAAGTAGTCACCCCATTTGATTAGTTTGACAATGATTTTCACAATCAGTAGTTTGTTTTTTTCATCCTGTTTTGCAATCAGAGTAATATTTAACCCTTTTGTTAACATAACTCTATTGAAATACATTGCCTTTACCTCAATTAATTTTGAAAATAATGAAAGCACAGGCGTGACTGTGTGGTAAGAAGCTTGCTTCCCAACCACATAGTTCTGGGTTCAGTCCCACTGCATGGCATCTTGGCAAGTGTCTTGTACTATAGCCTCAAACTGACAAAAGCTTTATGAGTGGATTTGGTAAATGGAAACTGAAAAAAAGCCCTTCAAGTGTGTATGTGTGTGTCCCACCACTACTTGACAACTGCTGTTGGTGTGTTTACATCCTTGTAACTTAGTGGTTCAGCAAAAGCGACCAACAGAAAATATAAGCCCTGGGGTCAATTCATCCAACTAAAAATTCTTCAAGGTAGTACCTCAGCATGGTCACAATCTAGTGACTGAAACAAGTAAAAGATAAACGATATTTCTGTTCAAATATGTTGCCTTTATGTCAATTATGAAAAACTTTTGAAATAACTTTGATTTTATTAAGTTCATGTTTGTAACATAAATCAACATGAAATTTTGATACAGATTTTGATTCTAGACTACTTTAAGACAATCAATTTATATAACAAATCTAAAAGCAGAATCAGGCAGGTTGATATCAAAAGGAATATTCATTACTTAATCTGTAATGTATAAAATATTGCTATGCAAACACATTCCGAGAGTTGAAAAATAATAATTAGGAAACTGATGATAAAGTTGTAATGATTGAAACCAGTGAATTCAGAATTAACAACATTAAAATATATAACAAAATAGCTTTATCACAACAAAATCACACTATAACTAGTGCTGCTCCCACTTTAGAGTGAACCTCTCAACAAAATAAATGTCAGTACAGCTAATAAAGTAATCACTACACATGAACACTGACATGATACAAACATTTTCAGAAACCGGCCAGGAAGCTACATTGTTGCTTAACCAAATCTTCAAAAGTTATCCTTAGTGTCTTCACAAAAAGAAGAAAAAAAGGTGCTATGGAATAACATAGCCTTAGAGACAATAAGCTTGATAAATAAGAGATGAAATGCCTGGAGTGAAACAACTTTAATCACAGATCTCACATATATAGATTCACAAGAATCTCCTTATAGTTCTATGCAAAGATTTCATATATAGAGGTTCACAAAATTCTCATGGTAAATCTATACAAATATCCTACATATATTGGTTCACAAGAATCTCACCATAGCCCCATGTATATAAGATTTACCCATGAATGAACAATTTACTGAGATTCCTGTGCATCCTGATGAGGGGGTTATTGTCAAGATGCACTTTAACACATAATTGAACTGCGGCAGTGAACTCCTGAAATGGCCATAGATGTGTTTGACTTGATTTTGTGGAACTCTCTTATACTCCTGGACTTCAACTTACCTTGGGTTTTACGAAATGAACTTTAATGATATATTTTTACATGAGGGGAGTAAGAAAACTTTGTTAGTCAAGTGATATTTTATTTTATTTAGATTTTTAGTCACATGACATGCTTTAGAATTTTTAGTCGACTGTATACGCCTTCTTGATAGGCTGTTCTATATATTTGTATTTTTATTTGCATATATATTTTTTTTACCTTCTGTGTTTTTTTATATATTTATTCTTTATATGTTGGAAGCCATGGTAATATTTATATATGATCAAATGTATGGAAGCGTGGTGTTATATAAAGTCGTTGACTAGAATTGATGTTTGTTCTCTAATCTATGTTTTTTTTTATATGTATTGATAATGATATAGTAAATAAATTATTACTTGTTTCAATCATATCAAACTATTTTTAATCATTTTTTTCCTTATTTATTTATAAAAACATCAGCAATGAGCAGTTAAAAAACTGTAAGTGTAATACTGAGGACGTAACTAAAGCTAGCAATTTTATAAGATGTTATATGTTTGCTACCAAAGATAATCTCATTTTGCAAAATTTTCAATTTCATTTAAATTTCTTCAAAATAAAACCAAAATATTAAACATATTTTGAGATCTACTTTTGCTGTGCTTAAAATAGGAATATGTAAATATAGTTCTTGTACTATTTTGAAGTGCACTTGCATACATAATCACAAGGAGATATACGTGTTTATGTATGTAAATGTGTTTGCACATATGCATATATATATTTACATATATCATCATCATCATCATCATTTAATGTCCGTTGTCCATGCTGGCATGGGTTGGACAGTTTGACCAGGGCTGGTAAGTTAGAAGGCTGCACCAGACTCCAATCTTATTTGGCATGGTTTTCTACGGCTGGGTGCCCTTCTTAATGCCAACCATGCTGAGTGTAATGGGTGCTTTTACGTGCCACCATTATATACTTACATATACCCACATGCATTCATCATAAACATCCTTTAACATCTATTTTCCATGTTGGCATGGGTTGGACATGTGTGTGTGAGTGTGTGTGTATTTTAACCCCAAAATAATGCATGTTAGTAGTGTTAACAACATCAGACTACATATGTAAGCTATCATACTAATATTTTTGTTTCCCTTTCTACTTCATACTATAGTATATAATATATTAACTTGAAATTCATCGAAAAGTCCTCATTCTCTCTTCTATCCACCATCTTGTTCCTTGATAGTACACCATGACATCTTATCACCACTGTCTTTATCTCTCTATTGAGCTACTACCAGCCACCTTAATATTATGTGGAGTAGCCATGTATCTCCTCAATGGCAAGGTAACTATTCATGTCCCTCTACCATAATGTAACCCCTTAAAACCTAATATACAGATGCCTCCCTTTCTACTATAACCCTATTCAATCAAGGGTTTGCATCTTGCAAGTGACTTTGTGACCTCATTAGTGCTGGTGTCATGAAAAAAGCACTCAGTCAACTCTGTAAAGTGGTTGGTGTTAGGAAGGACATCCAGCTATTGAAACCATGCAAAGCAGGCATTGGAGCCCCATCTCCCTTCAGTGGATCCTGTTAAATTGCTCAACCCATGCCAGTATGGAAGATAGACATTAAATGATGACGATGATGATGATGACATCATTTTCCCCACCTTTTCAATTTTTTGTTTGATAGTAAAATACCAAAGTAATAAAAGTAAATTTTATTCTTTTTAGTGAAATTGATTTTTATTTGAAGTCTTTAACTTCCAAAAGACTTTAAAATAAACAGAGACAATAATACTGCACTGGAATTACAGTAATACAAGACTGCCCAATGGTACAATTTAATTTGCTCAAAGACTGAATGATCCATTCAGCTGATGTGTATGAACTTGTGATCTGTTTTCATTTCAATGAATTAACCTATAGAGATTAGCTTTGCATCCAATAAATTTCAACTCAAGTCCTAGTCTGGTATAAATGAATCAACCAATTTTTATTAGAATTTGATGAGAAGTCAGTAGATAGCCTGCACTCTGCTTAAATGAGAACATTCATAAGTTTTAATCGGCATATTGGAACAATACCTGCAAAGCATACAAAGAATTTATAATGAGTAAATTATCAAATTGTATAAACACAGGTCTGCAGGTCCAATAGGAGAGTATCTTCTTTGTTAAGCTGAAACAACTGCTTAAGTAAATTCTAACCGATCTATTTAGTGTAAATCTATTCCTGTAGTTTAGAATACAAGGAAATTGAATTCATCAAGTTCCTTAAATGTGTTACTGTCTTGGCAAATTGCCTATTATTGTCTAGTTGTGATTTGTCTTTCTGGAGACTTTAACTCTGATGATCAAAATCAGCATACAAAACCACTGTTTGCCTGGCACATATACAAGAATTTTTAAAAAATTCTGCTTCCGTTATTGTTAATAACATTCTTATTGCTAGTACCACCACCACCACCACCAGTAGTAGTAGTAGTAGTAGTAGTACTACTACTACTACTACTACTACTACTACTACTATCACCACCACCACCACTGCTGGTACTGCTCTCACTTACATCATTGTTATGACAGTAACTTCTGCTACTAATACAATTGCTGCTACATACATGATTTATATTAAGGGTATAGAATAATTGATGTATAAAAATTGAAATCATTCCCAGAATTCTGACCTGAGACAAAATAATTTTCTTTGTTTATTGATACATCATAGATTTAACATCCATTTTTCTATGCTTGCATGGCTCAGACAGAATTTATTAAGGCAGATTTTCTCTGGTCAGATACCTTTCCTGTCATCAACCACCACTTGTTTCCATCTTCATCTTCATTTAATTCCACGTCCATATTGGCATGGGCTGGATGGTTTGACAGGAGCAGGCAAGACCAGGAACCACACTGGGTCCCATTGTCTGTTTCGGCATGGCTTCTACAGCTGGATGCCCTTCCTATCATCGACCACTTTACAGGGTGTACTGGGCGCTTTTTATGTGGCACCATACCCCATGGACGCATTTTTCATAGAAGATTGAAACAAACCACATTGATCACATGACAGTACTGTTCATTGACAACCATCATGTGATGTCAAAACAAGAAGACAGATAAACACAGACATAAATATACATATATACATAAAAACGACAGGTTTGTTTTCAGAACAAAGTAGTCTTCAAAAATTCCATGTTTCCTGCTATTTGCCAAGGATACTACTGATGTGCCAATGCACCCATTCCTCTTTATGGCTCTTTTACTGTTCACTTTCCTGTCTTTTTTTTTGTGCTTTATTTTGTGTACTGTGAATGTACTTTTGGCCTTCTTTGGTCTCTTTTTTTATTTGACTAATATGTCTGCTTTCTGTACCATCCTTTAACTTTTTCTAGTGAGTTGCAGTGCAGTTAAGTTACTATACAGTAGCACTCTATACAATAATCTCATCATATATATATATAGCAAATAGATAGGGATACACTATCCACATCAGTGGCTGGACGTTGAGTAAAGTAATGACTAGCTGAAAGTAACTGGATGCAAATGCAGTTGCTAGATGTCTAAGCAGCAGAAACATGCATTGGACAAATTCAAGTCAAATATGCTGTAACTGACTAGAGAAATGGTAAAAGAAAAAGAGGCAGATGTACTAATCTCATTGTTACTGTATTGCACACACACACAAACTATTCTTTGTCTGTTGTAATTCAGAATAGACAGAGCTTTAAGTAATACCATTGTATTTATTTTGTATATCATAGATATTTAGAAATTTTCTCTTGAACAGTACCACTAGTAGTCTTTGTCTCTAAAGGATTAAGCAAGCATAAAAAAAGTAGACAAAAAATAATGGAATCCGAGGAAATCAATGATGGCAGCAATTCAAAATTGACAAAGTACTTAGGCCACAAAAACATTGAAATTGTCTTCATTGCACATAAAATGGAACATTTAAGATACAACTTCCAATTATTTTAGAACAAATATTAATGTGTATGTGTGTATATGTATATATATATATATATAAATATATATATATATATACACACACACACACAAACACACATATATATAAATACTCACACACATACATTATATATATAATCAAATGAATAATAACATACGATGGATAATTCTCAGCTCATTACAGCTGTCTCTTATATAACTTTTTAATAGAATGAGAACATTACTCTATTACAAAAAACTGTAATCATTGGATAAACCATAATTTTATGAAAAAAGAATATCCCAAGAATACAGTAGAGATGTGGCTGAAGTCTGTCAAGGCCAACTTTGAAATGGGAGAATGACCAACAAAGTTGGCTGTTGAGGTTAAGAATATAGTTTGTGAAAATGTGTAATATGATATCTAAGGTCACCAACCTGGGTGAGTTAGCAGTCTACTGGACTGGTTCTTAACTAGGCTGGAGTGGAGTGTAGGTGATATTTTATTATAGTAGGCTTAGAGCAGTGGGTCAGTAATTGCCAACCTCATTGCTCTTTGACTGATCTTTCATCAACAATATTGTCTTTCCCTCTACAATCCACTCTGGAACTGCACCATTCTGTAAGTTGTCTAATTGCAACGCAGTTCAATTATTATTATTATTATTGGCTGTTGAGGCAATTGAAAATCAAAATTGCAATCAATCAACATCAATGGAATTTGTAGCTGTGATACTAGTGCTGGTGGCACGTAAAAGAACCATCTGAACGTGGCTGTAGCCAGCGCCGCCCTGACTGGCCTCCGTGCTGGTGGCACGTAAAAATCACCATCTGATCATGGCCGTTGCCTGCTTTGACTGGTCTCCGTGCCGGTGGCACGTAAAAAGCACCATCCGATCATGGCCGTTTGCCAGCCTCGTCTGGCACCCGAGCAGGTGGCACATAAAAAGCACCCACTACACTCACGGAGTGGTTGGTGTTAGGAAGGGCATCCAGCTGTAGAAACACTGCCAGATAAGACTGGGCCTGGTGCAGCCTTCTGGCTTCCCAGACCCCAGTTAAACTGTCCAACCCATGCTAGCATGGAAAGCGGACGTTAAACGACGATGATGATGATTAAGGCAGAGAGCTGACAGAATCATGAGCATGCTGGGCAAAATGCATAAAGGCTTTTCGTCCATCTTTACATTCTGAGTTCAAATTCCTCTGAGGTCAACTTTACCAGTCATCCTTTTGGGGTCGATAAAATAAGTACCAGTTGAGCATCGGAGTCAATGTAATCAACTTACTTCCTTCCTACCCCCAAATTGCCGGTGTTGCATCAAAATTTGAAACCATTATTATCATTATTACTACTGCTGCTGCTTCTACTACTACTACTACTACTACTTTGCATGAGTAATAGTCATTTGATGTATAATTTCTGTTTCTAAATGTGATTCATATAATAAAGATCAGGAGATGATATATCTCAGAAAACTAGTAAACAGTAAAACTAGTTAACAAACCATCAAGGGAGACTCTTTGTGATCTCTTGATCTATTAGAAACATCAGCTAAAAAAGTTGAGGTTAAAAATGGGAAGCCTTTGATTATAGGTTCACTTGATCAGATTTCTATGATCAAAGATAGAAACCTGTGATCAGGATTTAACAATAAAATATGAAGATAATCCAAGGCACAAATCTTATACACACATACACACACGAACAAGATCTCAGTCATTATTTAGTAAGGTATATGGTTTAGTCAGCTATCACTCAACAATGCGCATGGTTTGCTGACATGAACTATGCTTTTGCTGCTTGCTTTAGGTATCTATGTTGCCGCAAGCAGACAAACTCTCTATCAACACCTTTATCTTTTATATGTTTCAGTCATTAGACTGCAGCCATGCTGGAGCAACACCTTGAATAATTTTTAGTCCTTTGTTTTTTTTAAGCTTGGTACTTATTTTATTGGTCTCTTTTACTGAACCATTAATTTACAGAGACATAAACACATCAGCACTGGTTGTCAAGTGGCGGTGGTGATGGTTGGCATGGGGGCTATAGTAGAAGACATTTGTTCAATGTGCCATGTCGTGTGACTGAACCTGGAACCAAATTTCTTACCACACAGCCATGTCTTCACTCCTGATACAGCAGAGTATCAAGGATGTGAAAATTGGGTGATAGAGCTGTCCAAGTAGCTGGATGACACTCATTTATAGCCGAGTGAACAGGAGCAATGTGAAACTGTGTTGCTCAAGGACACAAGGACACAGCAGCCATATTCCTACCGCTCTATGTCACGCTGGTGAGACCCATATTGGAGTACGGGATTCAAGCCTCTTTTCCTTATCTCCTCAAAGACATACAGCATCTCGAAAGAGTCCAGAAGCTGGCTACCCGCATGGTTCATGGTCTCAAGAATTTGTCTTATGAAGAAAGGCTGAAGACGCTCGACCTTTATTCTCTAGAAAAACGCCGCAGCCGTGGTGATCTCATTCTTGCTCACAACATCATAAGCGGAAAGTGTAACCTCTCGAAAGAGCTGTTCTTCACTCCTGCTCCAGAGCGTCGGCTGCAGGGTCATTCCGAAAAGCTCTATCTGCGACGATTTCATCTCAATTGAAGGAGAGGGGCTTTCTCCGTCCGGGTTGCGGATCCGTGGAACAAGCTGCCAGACGAGATGGTGAAGATGCCGATGACCGCTTTGTTCAAAGTCTCCCTTGACTTCAAGTGGCCTGAACTCTTTACATGAACACCACCCTGTACATAACTCCATGTCCCCCTACATGGCCTTGCTTTTTGCTTTTTGAGCCAAAAAATTAACTGACTAACTAACAATGCATGGCTCGACCAAAAATTGAACCCACACTTTAAAATCAGGAGTTGAATACCTTCACCACGAAACCACATGCTTTCATTAATAAGATATCCAGTCTAATTCATCATCAAAAGCTCATTGTTATTATAATACCACATAAAAGATGAACACATTATCTTTAGTAAAAGTACATTATCACACAATGAAATATCATAATGAACATTACATTATCATGGCTGATATTATATTTCTTCATTATATTTACAGCAAATAGATATAACACAGAGCTTACTAAGCACAATCTAAGTAAATACATCTTTGAATATATCGTGCCACAACTCAGAGAATTAACCAATATATTATACTAGCAGTGAAAGAAATAGAAATAAAACAGATGACTCTTCTTTGTATTGTTTTTTTTCTTTCTACATTCTACAATGGAGGGACAGACAAAACATTATGACCTGGAGTAAAAATGTAAAACACAAAATAATAAAAATTAGATAAAAAAAAAAGGATCTACATTTTCTTTTTCTTTTTTGTTTTCATTTCCTTTCATCCTTAATTGAGGAAAAATACTTTTATTCATAATTCCATGCAGTAAATTGAAAGCATTGTCGTTTCATTATCATGCAGCACTTCTTTCTAGTCTTCATGAAACTTTTGATTTGCACTTATTCGTATATTTTATTTCTTGTAAAACACCACAGAAAATACTAAAAAGAATAATGAAAACATGGACATGTAGCATTCATTTTGCTTTGTTTTCTATATATATATATATATATATATATATATACATATATATGTGTGTATATATATATATATTTTTTTTTTGGAAGCACTCCGTCGGTTACGACGACGAGGGTTCCGGTTGATCCGAATCAACGGAACAGCCTGCTCATGAAATTAACGTGTAAGTGGCTGAGCACTCCACAGATACGTGCACCCTTAACGTAGTTCTCGGGGATATTCAGCGTGACACAGAGAGTGACAAGGCCGACCCTTTGAAATTCAGGTACAACAGAAACAGGAAGTAAGAGTGAGAGAAAGTTGTGGTGAAAGAGTACAACAGGGATCACCACCATCCCCTTCCGGAGCCTCGTGGAGCTTTTAGGTGTTTTTGCTCAATAAACACTCACAACGCCCGGTCTGGGAATCGAAACCACGATCCTATGACCGCGAGTCCACTGCCCTAACCACTGGGCCATTGCGCCTCCACTCATGTGTATATATGTATACATGTGTTGTGTGTGTGTGTGTATATATATACACACACACACACACACACACACACACACATATATATATATATATTTATACATATAAATGCATATGTTTGCCCAACTTCATCACATCATATCAACACAATCTTACATCCAAGCTTTTAATAGCAACATGATTTATTTTCTCAACCAACAGTCTCTAATTTGTCTTTTCTGGAAATAAAGTGATAAGCACTTTTGTAATATTAACATTACTAAGTTTAACTGATTTACTAACTCTTCTTTGCTTCATGAAGAATAGGGTCATATATGGGTGTGTGGTTTAGAGGTCTGTGTGTATATGTATGCATGCCTCTCTCTCTCTCTCTCTGTATGTATATGCATATGTATGTTTGTATGTATGCTTGTATTCATGCATGCATGATTGAGTGTATATTGTCCCTCATCTTGACATGTGCGCACTGATTGTAAAAAGAAGCTTCACTATTTATATAAATGGTGTCAATTGCTTGTAGTCCACTGTGAAAATTATGTTCAGGCTTCTTGACATGTTGTGACAAGTGCTTGCTGATTGTTAACCAAACCTCACTGTTCATACTCACTGTATTGTTTGTATGCAGTCCTCTGTGAAAACATGTCCAGGCTGTTCATTGTTTAATAGACTGAAGGATTATTACCTTGCTTGAGAAAGATGAGGGATGGTATCAGAAAAGATATCCAGCTGTAGAAAATTCTACTTCAATGTAGTCTTATCTGATCCATGCTAGCAAGGAAAATTGAACATTAAAACTATGATGATGAAGATAATAGTGATGATGATAGTTGTAGTGGCTGTAGTGGTGGTGGTTATGATGGTGATTATGAACTAAAGCTCATACTCAAGAATATGTTTATACCAGCTGGTCTTTTACCAAAGGGCTTTCTATAAAACATTCCTTTCCTACAGTCTTTTTGGCAGAAAGTGATTCTTCTTCAGTATTTTCTCAGCTGTTCAAACATCTATACCATTCATGTGACAAGTTCTAATATGGTGATTCTTCAAGAGATTGCAACTCCTTATTTTGTTATGCATATCTTCCATACATCATTCTGTCTGTTCTTTCTATAAATTTCACCTGAGTAACTTTAGGCAACTGTCCAGTACCACGACAACAGTACAGGAAAATCTACATGCAACATCACACAAAACAAGTGGTGTGAAGTAACCAATTACCTTGAATCTAGTGGAAATAAAATCCAAGTGAAAAAGCTGCTGAGAGTAAAGGACATGTTGGAATACTGTAGGAAAAGAATGTTGCTCAGCTGGAGTGAGGCATATTTGGAAAAGCAAATGAACTGCTTTATAATCTTGTAGATTATAAAGTGTGACTAGATTTCTTGTCAGGTTTTTTTTTATCTGGTATTAAGGAAAGATTAGGAATTAAAAGAAGATGGAGAGATATGTAAAGAGCAAAATATGCTTAGAGAAAGAAATATAATGAAAAAGAATTATAAAGAGAATGAAAAACAAAGAAAACTAAGAAACAGACAGGAGAGAATTAAAGAGGTGTGTAAGTATATTATATATATATATATATATAGATATGGTATATGTATATACACATATATGTATGTACCTTACACATGCACGCATGTACACACACACACACATGAAAAGAGAGAAAGGGGTGAGAAAGGGAGCAATGGGAGAGAAGAAAAAACTTTAAAAAAGAGATAATAATAACTGTTGATTTAAAATCTTAAGAAATCTACAGTATACCCCACCATTACTACCACCTTGCCTAAAAAGTAAAATAAAAATCAGAAAACTTGCTCAAGGCTGTTTTAAATTTTTTGTGTTGTATATTGCGATGACTGCAGAAAACTGCAACTAAATTTAATGTTTGTTGTATTTAACAGAAACACAACCGTTATATCTTGCAGCAGTAAAATTTTGAAGACAAATACTATAACTTTTACACACCAACACGTGTGTCTACTCTTTCTTCTATGACTCTTACTAGCTATCTCTCCATCTATTTATCTATGTATTTATCTAACTTTCTATGTTGTAGCTTTGACAAAACAACAGCAAATTCTTCCCAGAAAGAAAAGTAGAGAGAGAGAGAGAGAGAGAGAGAGAGAGAGAGGGGGGGGGAGAAAGAGAGAGAGAGATATTGCATCACTATCAAATCTCCAATTCTTTACTCCAAGCTTACCATTTTGTGAGTGTCACAGAGTGGAGATTATCAACATCTTAGCATGGCATACGCTTTGAGAAGATTTTGAGATATGATTGACTGAAAACGTGAAAGTGAAATATGTATATGTATATGCATGTGTGTGTGTGTCTGTATATATATGCATATCTATATCTATCTATGTATATATATGTATGTATCTGTCTAATTTTTCTATATAGATATAAGTATATACATAAACATATTTTTGTGTTTATATGTATACATATATATATACGTATATATTCATGTATACACACACACATATATGCACACACACACACACATAATTATATACATACAGGATATTGTAAATATCCAAAACTTTACATTCAGTCTAAAGACACACTACTTTACTTCTTCCTGATATTTCACGTCTCTTTAAATGCAATTTTCCCTAAATAATGAACCTATCATTGATTTCTTTACTGAAGAGATTTGCCAATTTTTTGTAAGGAATCGTGTAGCTGAGTAAATTTTTAGTCCAGACTATTACTAGGGATCATCCAAGGATGAAAGGCAATAATCAACAATTGGCAGCATGGAGATTTTCTTGGAACAGTGAGGTACCAACATAGTTCAAACCTGGCAGTTCAAAGAGAGAGTGGGAGAACGAAAGGGTATGAAAAGAGAGAGAGGTGGAAACAGATATAAAACGACAATGAGAAAGGGACGTATGAAAACAGTCGTGGGAAAAGAGAGTAAAAGAGAGAGGGACAGTGGGAGACAAGAAAGAAGAGTTAAAAAAGAGATGACAATAACTGTTGATTCAATATTTTATGGAATATGTCTCTCACCCCTAACTTAAAAGATGTTTTAGTTATATTAATAATATTCATGATGAACCAAAGAGAGTCATTCTACATGGCCACTTAACCTGTCAGGAATAGCCAATTCTTACTCCTTTCACACCCCATCATTTAGAAAAAGGAATTACACATTTGACAGTGTAGTGCTAAATACACCTATGCGCATATATATATATATATATATATATATATATATCATCATCATCATTTAACATGTTTTCCATGTTGGCATGGGTTGGATGGCTTGACAGGAACAGGTAAGGCTGGGAGTTGTGCCATTTTCCCGTGGTTTCTATGGCTAGATGACCTTTCTAATGCCAACCACTTTACAGTATACTGGGAGTCTTTATGTGGCACCAGCACTAATGTGCACACACACACACACACATATTTTATATATATATAAAAGTTGATGATAGCTGGAATGCCTTTCATCTTGAACTCAGTCTGCAGTCAGAGCTACTTTGGGAGCTAAAGAACATCATTAATACAAATTTACATTTATTACCGTACAGAGCCAAGTGTTCTATAGAAAATGTACAATTTACTGGCTCAACCCCATTATTTATAGTTGTTAAATGAAGGTTATGAATATTTGAACAGAGAAGAGTGAAGTATAAAATTGTTGTGATAACAGTGAAGTATCCAACATCGTACTTTTTGATGTACCCTTATAAGCTATAAAATAAATATACAAATATAAGTATACTTTTTCTTGTGAAATTTTTTGAGAGTACTAGTATTTGTTTAAGTGAGCAGTAATATCTGGGGATGTGATATTCTTCTAGGCTACTGCTTTTTTTTAATGAGAGGTGAAAATAAAAGAAACCCTATCCATTTTGATAATGAGAAGCAAGCATGGATTATAAACACAGACATGGGTCTGTGGTTAAAATGTTGGTTTCTCAACTACATGGTTTGGTATTCAGTCCCACAGCATGATATCTTGAGCAAGTATCTTCTACTATAGTTTTGGGCTGACCAAAACTCTATGAGTGGATCTGACAGACAGAAACTGAAAGAATCTCTTTGTGCATGTGTGTGCGTGTATCTTCATGTCTTTTAACCCTTTAGCATTTATACTGGCCATATCCGGCCAAAAGTATTCTGCCTGTTTTATGTTCAAACTGGCAAGATCTTATCTCTTACACTAACCCTACAATATCGTTTTAAAAATTAACAGCTACCTCATCAAAATCTCATAGCTACAAGATAATGCATGATTAGTTCAAAACAAAGTGGATAAAAATGGATTAATTTTGGCAGAATAATGTGAACACTAAAGGGTAAATGCTCAATGTTAAGAATAACAATACTTATGTCATTCAATGTCTGATCTTCCATGAGAACTTGTCAGGCCATGGGGAAATATTACTTGCTTGGAAACATGCTGGTTGGCACTAGGAAGGACATCTGGCCATAGAAAATCTGCCTCAACCACTTCAATTTTATCCATGCAAGCATGAGAAAGAGTGAGAGCGAAGATGATGATTAACTAACTTCAAAGCAGTTTCCTGAAAAATTAATGTAAATTTTCCAAGGTTTTTAGGTGAAGAGTTTGATGAATCTTAGCTCAATTTTTATGTAGATTTCAACCAAAACAGTATTTTACCATATTTTCATGTGTTTGATAATTGAAGTATTTCCTCATATTTTTCTTCTGTAACATCTCCCTTTGAAAATTGAATTCTAAAACATTTTTTTTATCATCTTCAATTCATTTGAAACTTTTTTAACTGAACTATCCTTCATGTTGAAATGAGGTGTTTCGTGACATTAACAAATTACTTCTAACAAAATCATTTAATTAAAAGTTTTGTCTTGTGAAGATTCAATAAATACAAATATGAATAACACCATCAAAAGAAAGCTCTCCCTCTCTCTCTCTGTATATATATATATATATATACACACACACACACAGATCTATATACACATAAACACACATATATATGTACTACATAGAGATACACATATACAGATTAACATATACATACATTATATATATATAAATATACATACTTATATGTATATATGCACACACATATATATACATACACATATATATATATGCTTGCATACGCATACATACACACACACGTACATACATACATGTGTATACATATATATATATATATATATATATATATAAATTAGACAAAAACCGCCTTTTATTATATATATATGAATTGTACTATATTACTTCACAGTTGTTTGAACAGTTGAAAATATAGCAAATGTTCAATGCAGAGATATTAAAATTTTGAAGGGAAAAAAACCTCACCTAAATATCTAAGCAAGAAGTTGAAATAACTAGAAAGAAAAAAAAAAACAAAAATAGAATGATTTATCTTGCTTCTCAGTTTCCTTTATGAAGTAAGAGGATACAGCCAAATGAATCTATTTTAAACAAAAGGATTTGAACTGGAAAATAGATAATCACAAAAACTAAATACAGTCTTTTGTTTTAACCAATTCCACTATAATGTCTGTGGTTGTAGGTTTGCTAGATCAGCGATGATGATGAGGCATAGCTTAGAGGTTTGGGTATTCAGTGCATGGTTGTAAAGTTGTGAGTTTGATTCCAGGTGGTGCATTGTGTCTTTGAGGGAGACACTTTATTTCATGTTGATCCAGTCCCTTCAGCTGACAAAATTAGGCTGTAACTGTATTTCAAAGGCCAGCCATGACACATTCTGTTTCATGCTGAATCTCCCCAAGAACTACAATAAAGGTACATGTGTCTGTAAAGTGCTCAGGCACTTGCACATTAATTTCATGGGTAGACCGTTCTGTTGATTGGAACCTTCGTTGTCATAACTAATGGAGTGATGGTTAATAGATGAGGAATGACATAGGTCTAGATAACAACAACCACATAAGACATGAAAACTTAATCACTTTTAATATTTTAATGAAATTGTGGGAAAGGACAACAAAATGTGCAAGAAATAGCAGTCAGTCAATATGGTAATAATAAATAGGAAGATGGCTTCATTTTCATGTTTTATTTTAACATTATTTAATTTGACTAACAAAAGCAAAACATACATTATCTTCTTTCTTTTATCTTTTACTTGTTTTAGTGATTAGACTCTAGCCATGCTGGGGCACTACCTAGAATTTTAATCCAATTTGTTGATCTCAGGAACTTAACATCTAAGTTACAGGGACATAAACCCACCAACACCTGTTGTCAAGCATTGGCTTTGTGAACAGCTACTGTCATGAAGCTTCTCATGAACTGATCGATGACCATGATCAATAATATGTCAACATTTGTAAACAAATGCTGGCAAATCCTCAAGATCCCATTTTGGGTGGCAAATTGTAAATGGGGATGAAAAATGGATAGTGGCTTCATTCCAGCCAGGCTTCAGAACCTGTTGTTAAACAAGGGCAGTTTGAACAGAAGATTATGTTGTGTGGTTGATGGAATTTCAAGGGATGTTGCACTTTGAGCCTGTCCCAAATGGTCATACTGTGAATGCTAACTCAACAACTGCAGTGAGTATATGATGCTTTTAAAGCCCACTACCTAGTGTTGGTCGATTGAAGATGTGCACCCCTATGACATAACAATGCTCCAACACACACTCTCAATGTGACCAATGGCAAACTTGAAGGGCTAGAAGTGCTGCCTCACCCTGCTTATAGTCCAGACTTTGGACCATCAGATTACTAACCTTTCTGAGCGATGGCTCATTTCCTGTGGGGACAGAGATTCAACAATGCGGATGAGGTTGATACCAGTAATATCTTCGAAACGTATCGGAAGTAAAAGAATTTGAATAACACCTGCATTTAACTCCATTTATTTAGTGAGGATCAGAATCGAAATCGATCAATGGAAATCGATCAATGGAAATTGCAGATGTGTCACCAGTGCCGGTGGCATGTAAGAGAACTTTCCGTTTCGCGACCGTTGCCAGCACTGCCCCGTTTCGTGTCCGTTGCCAGCCTCGCCTAGCCCTCGTGCCGGTGGCACATAAAAAGCACCATCCGTTCATGGCCGTTTGCCAGCTCTGTCTGGCACCAGTGCGGGTGGCACGTAAAAAGCACCCACTACACTCACGGAGTGGTTGGCGTTAGGAAGGGCATCCAGCCGTAGAAACACTGCCAGATTTGACTGGGCCTGATGAAGCCTTCTGGCTTCACAGACCCCAGTAGAACCGTCCAACCCATGCTAGCATGGAAAACGGACGCTAAATGATGATGATGATTATACAAAATATTTCATGTAAACCCAGAGTTTCTACCTTTAAAAATAAGGAGTTACAACCTTTTTACTTCTGTGATATTTTGCTTCCCTAGTAACTATTTATCTTTTTTTCCATATTAATTGTTAACAAAGGCAAAATACACACATCTATTCATATATACATATACATATACATATACACATATACAGATATACATACACACATGCATATATATACACACATAGACATATACATACATATATATATATATATATGCATATACATACATATATATACACACATATATACATATATACACACATACATATATACACATACATACATATAGATACACATATATATACATATATACACATATATACATGTATATATACACATATATACATGTATATACACATATATATATATACATATAAATACATATATATACATACATATACATATATGTGTGTGTATATATATATATATAAATATGTATGTATATATGTGTGTGTGTATATATATGTGTATAAATATATATGTGTATAATATATATGTGTATATAT
Source organism: Octopus sinensis (assembly GCF_006345805.1). NCBI lineage: Eukaryota > Metazoa > Mollusca > Cephalopoda > Octopoda > Octopodidae > Octopus > Octopus sinensis. The sequence continues at coordinate 3,947,806 of NC_042999.1, read as the reverse complement.
ATATATATATATATATATATATATATATATATATATATATATATATATATATATATATATATATGTACATGTATATATATATAGGTATGTGTTTGTATATATATATATATGTATGTGTGTATGTACATATGAACATAGATACATATGTGCATGTGTGTGCACAAAGAAATTCCTTAAATGTAAGTGAATGAAAAGAAAGAGGTGTCTATTTTTGTAAATGAGCCAGTTTACAGTTAAAACTTGAAGAATATAGCCTGGCAAATTTCCATCTATTCTGCTAAATATTGCCCAAAGACATGTTATCTTTTGTTTCTTAAAAATCTAAAGCAGTTTGATAAGAAATTTTCAGCTCAAAGACTGCAGTATCTCCAACATAACAACCTTTGACAGACATTCTATAACATTCCTGTTTTTTCATTCATATATGTTGTGTTATATTTATATTTCTTCACAGAAGCCACAGAGAGAGAGAGAGAGAGGAACACCTTGGAAGACACTGATAAACCAAGAAGTATAAGGTAATAATAAGTCTTCAAAGAAATTAGGAGATAGAAAAACATCCATGACTACTGAAAGTAATAATTGTGAATTACACCAAAGTTCTTCATTTGTCCTTATATTGAGTTGGAAAACTTTTTGTCTTGTCTAGTAATCTATAACTAACACTTTGCAGCAAGTGGACAAACAACATACATCCCCACCACCTACACACGCCATTATCATCACTTAGAATTCTCAATTTTCTGTGCTTTAAACAAAATTCACTGAGGCAGAAATTCTGTGGGCAGACACTCTTCCTGTCACCAACTCTCACCAGGTTTCTAAACCCATGACTGGACATGTTCTACACAGAAGACTGGAAATAATCAGCATCACTTCTATAACAATGATCATTTAGCACCATCCCATCAGGTGATATCACAACAAAGACATAGGCACACAAGCATGCACACACACACACATAAAAGTGTGTGTGTGTAGTTTACATACAGTGGCTGGACCAGCATATCGAATAGAGTAAAAAGCACTTTTCTAAGGTGCTGCAAAGTGGGACAGAACCTAAACCACAGAGTTGGAAAGCAAACTTCTTAACCACACAGCCATACCTGCAGTGATTTACATTTGTATATATCACATTTGTATCACTAACCACGAATAGTCACTGACTCTATTAATAAGAACTTAATTCTGTGTGTGAGCCTGTGTGCTAGACCACACGTGTGTGTGTGCTTGTATGCGCATGTGCGTTTGTACAAGCAAGTGTATGTGTGCCAGACAATGTAGGTGTGTAAGTTTGTACATCCATATCTACTAATGGTTATATCTATTACTTTTTTCACTGTAGTGTGTATTTGTTTCTTTCTGTATCTGATCTTTGTTATGAATCTTCTATAACAATAAAGCTGTATCCCTTAATTTGCCGTATTTATATATGAAGACCAAGAAGAAATTTTGCGAAACAGAGTTTATTTTAATGAGATGCCTCTTGAAGTCACCTGAGGAGACACATCTACACTGCATAGTATCCCACCCATGAGGAACCAATACTTAATGAGTTGAAACAATTGTAGTGATCAATAAAAATTCTCATATCTTGCATCTTCTGTCTCTCTCATTAATCACATGCCAAATGAACACTGAGCCAGTGAAGTGCTTTACCGGCAAACTCCCAGGTCTATACTATACAATTTATTAACTAATATATATATATATATATATATATATATATATACAAAACCTCTGTATTAAGTATGGCTAACACAAACTATAAATAACAATAAATGACATCCCAATGAATTAACACACATTAAGACATTAAAAACATGACAAAACAAGGTACAAAAAGTTCACTAAAGAACATATACAAATAAATATACCAAACACAGACATCCCATCATGAGTTGCCAATCAAAATCCTTATGATTTCAACACCTGGGCACTCACAGAAACAGACGGATGCACACACACATATACACGTGTATGTGTGTGTGTGTACATCATAAGAACAACATAGCTTTTCTAAAAGGTATGTTATTTGTATGACTTACAAGTAACTATAGAAAGCTAAATATCTAAATTCTAGCTTTTAGTTTATACAATCAATATAAAATTAGACAATATAGACAGCTTTAAATATATCTAGTTATTATGGCATCAATATAAAACTGTAAACAAATTACATCTTGTGTTCCAAGTGCCTAAGATATTACAAAAGCAGATTACTGAAGTGAAAAATATCTTTACAATATGTTTAAACATTTCTACTACAGATAAACAACACAATAAAAAAATGTTGCAGGATATAATGAAAAGAATGAATATATTAGTAAGCTAATTTATTATATAAAATGTTGGTTGTATGTTTTGATATTGGGGATGTAGACAAGGAAAAGAGTGAGCAGAGAATTCAATCAGTATTTCTTGCCATGGTGTTCAGATCTTTATTTCAGAAACACAGACCTAAGATTTATTATTTAAAATATTATAGGGTCAGGTGAGGGTGTGTGGCTAAGAAACTTGCTTCCCAGCCATGTAATTTCAAATTCTGTCCTAGTGCTTCGTGCTTTGGACAAGTGTCTTCTATTACAACCCTAGGCCAACTGAAGTCTTCTCATATGGATTTTTATAGACGGAAACTGAAAGAAATCTATTTTATTTATGTATGTTGTGTGTGTGTGTGTGTGTGTGCATGCGTGCGTCTCCTTGTTTTGATATCATGTAATGGTTGTGGAGTGTCACCATCATAGAAGTGGAGGAGATCATTCCTTTCTAATCTTCTGTGAAAATATGTCCAAGTTTAGAGCTTTTCCAGTCTTATTCTGATATCATCAAAGAGGTATAACCTTCTCATTACATGCCAAAATAGCTATGAAAGAATCATTAAATAAATATGTATTAGACTGTGTATTTGTATAAGAAAATAAAATTGCATAGGAAATTAATAATTTAAAGATGTCATTTGCATTTCATGATTAAACCATAAAGAAATTATACATACTTAAGGTCTCTGAAGACCTTCTACTGTTCAGCTCTCTTGAGAGTTTCTTACTACCAGTAGAATGTGATTTTTTTTTCTTGGCAGAAAATATCAAAATTACTAAAAAAATTGTGTAACAATTGATAACACTGAATTAAAATTTTAGTGAACAGCATTTTTACATCAATAAGTAGATGCACTTTCAAAATTTCTAACAATGATTTACAGTTTGATATATTTCTTGTGTAAGTGACATTATTAACTATTCTGTTTTATCATGTTTCTGTTGAAATACACCGACTTTGTTTCAAATAATTTAGAAAATAATGAAGGATTTGTTAAAATAACTCCGTTGTTATTAAGCTGGTATTTGGAACATAGCTTGAAGGAAAATTTTAATTTAAATTTCTTTAAAACAGGAAGTTTGTATCATAGAACAAGGATCAGTCTTGAGCAAATTAATATCAAAGGAGTTTATGGATCAATATTTGCAAGGTATAGTGACAAAACATTTTTTTTGTTTTTGTTTTTTTTGTGAAAATCTGTAAACACAGCAAAATTATTTGATATAATAATATTTTGTTGTATGTAAAATCAATTTCTAACATTAGCAGAAAGCTACAAAATTTGCAACAGGACAGAGTTGGTTTTATTGTCCATAGTACAAGACTTACATTTATCTTATTAATTCCAGAACAAAGTAGATCCTGGTAAGGTTTGAACCTACAATATTAAAAGATATAATTAAATACTATAATGCATTTATTTTCAAGGACTACCAATTCTACTGTCCACCACCCTGAGAACTTCTTATATCTAATCTAGGTCCTTAGCTTTATACAGGTGCCGCACAAAATTAGGATAAATGATTAAGATGAAGTAGAATTTATATAAAAGTTTTAACTATACAGTAATATCCAAAGAAACCCAAGAGGGTTGGCATTGAAAATAGATGGGAAGAAAAGGAACAGGTTTAATGTTGTGGAGGAGATTTATGGCTACCTCACATTTTGTATGTAAAATGAATATTTTATATTGCCCATTGTTAAGTTTCAGAGAAAAGGTCTCAGCTCCAAATTTTCAACAAGCTGTTAGTTAAAAAAGAACACATACACACACACACATGCAAAAGCTATTCTATTTATAAGATTAATTGAGATGTTAGTGGGGAAAATATAATTAAAATATGCATTGTTTATTTAAAGGAAGGAGTTATATTTTAGCAAAATGTGTTAAGCATTTCTGTATCAGTTTGTTACTCCCACCTCCAACTGCAAAGAATAGCTAGAGATAAAGCTTTTCAATCAACTATTTGAGAGTTCCTACATACAAAATAGCATCTCAAGTAATATGCAATTAGGGTTGTCTTGAATTTATTGCAGGTAAATGAGTTGCAAAAATATCTGATAAAATAATAGAATCTATGAGAAATAGAGAAAAAGAGAGAGAGTGTGTGTGCATGTTGTGTGAGTTTGTATGAACACATGGGTTGTATTTTATGATAGGTTTACCCTATCAGCAAAATTTAAAAGGCATTCAGATATTTGCTTGCATTTCAGAGGCAAACACTATCATGAAATATTACAACTAAGCATACACCCCTCACCATGTGGTGATTGTATACATGGACATGTACATGTCTAAATCTACATAGACATGCAAAATTTAATTGAATACTGTATATGAGATTTTGTGTATATTATATATAAAATTTTGTGTATGTGAGAGCATAAATATTGTATATGTTGACTTAAATTCAAGATCATATTATTAATAAGTTATACATATACATCAATCAGTTGTGCTGTCTACATTAAAAGATTGAGGGAATATATAAAGAATATATAACAAATAGTTAGAGAGTATCCTGGCTAATGGGAATTTAATGTCCTGCTGCTCCTAAAATCTAACATTGCATTTATTGGAAACTTTGAGCCAAATTTAATGACATATGTTAAAAAAGATAAAGATATTTCTGCAATAAAGATAAATGATATTACAATTTTCTCCAATATTCTCAATGGCTATTGATGCTGTTGCAAGAATGTCAACTTAACCTGAAATGTTGAAAAAAGATTTTTTAAAAGTAAAATAAAATTAGAAAAACATTAACACAACCATTCTTTCTCAAAGAAAGAAGAACTGACTAATCAGTTATCTATTATGCTGACACAAAATATGTATTTTCTCAAGAAAGAATAATACATATTTTTAAGGTAGGTGGGATATCAGAGAAACTGTCAACGTTTTGTGTTTAGACTACAATAACTGAAATGTTGGAATTTCTATTTTGTAAGTGGTTTGTTAGAACACACAAACACATGCATATACACTCACATGCACACACACACAAGCTAAATGGTCTGGAAAGTTGATATTCTTTGTTCTTTATTGTATCTTTTATCTTTTGTCATTTACTTGTTTCAGTCATTAGACTGCAGCCATGCTGGGGCACTGTGTTGAAGGGTTTAGTCAAACAAATCAACCCAGTACTTTTTTCCCTAAGCCTGATGCTTATTCTATTGGTCTCTTTTTGCTGAACCACTAGGTTATGGGGACTTAAACACACCAACATTCATTGTCAAGTGGTGGTGGGTGATAAACACAGACACACACACATGCATACACACGCACACACACACACACACACAACAGGTTTCTATCTACCAAATCTGCTCACAAGGCTTTGGTCAGACTGAGGCTACAGTTAAAGACACTTGCACAAGAGGCCGTGCAATGGGACCGAATCTGGAGCCATGTGGTTGGGAAACAAACTTTTCATGAAACAGCCACACCTACACCTAATATTTTCAGTTTATTCTCAAAGTAAAATGTATGTGTTACTAGATGCAATGGTGGTGGTGGTGGTGATGGTGGTTGTGGTGTGGTAGCACATCTCTGTCTCTCAGCAACAAGGATTTCATTGTTTGATCATCTGAATTACTTGTTCCTGGATTAATGCATTAGTACCTGAGCCTTTGACAGACTCAAGCAGAATCAACAATATGCAATGTATGACAAGGCCTATCTTTTAAATTATAGATACAATCTACCTTGTGAGTTTCTACTGTTTCGGCTTTCCCAATTTCACTCACAAATTATGAGTTGACTTGAGGCCATAGAAAATGACACTTTCCAAAGTTTATGCGCAGTGGGATCATAGCTGCGAGCTTGTGCTTGTGAAGTTAGCTCCTTAACCATTTGACAATAGTATGGACAACAATATATTGTTATTATAACAATTATATTATAACATACTAGCATTACTTGTATTAAGGATTCCAACATCACCATCAAAATACAGGTCCAGATACTGCAACAGCTTGGGTTTCAGAGGACCACAGCTCTTTAACATCCTCCCTAAATGCTTGAGAGACTTACATGGTGTGGATGTGGGTTTCTTTAAAACTAAACTGGATCTCTTCCTGTCGGGAGTCCCAGATGAACCTACCTCACGACAGGAGACGCGGATGCGGGCGGCAGCATCGAACTCCCTTGTTGATCAAGTGTCACGTATCAGAGGTGGATTCACAAATTAGTGTAGCTCATTCAGCGGTAGTGCCCCAGCATGGCCGCGGCCTTCGGGCTAAAACATTTTTAAGGATTTAAGGATAAGGAAGAACACAACCGACATGGAATCAGCAGAGAATAATTAAAAAAGAAAGCCATTTTAAGGGAAAGCAAGAAAAAGACTTGTCAACAACATATTTTGGATTCTGGAATATAATCTAATTGGTGTTTACTACTTTGTCTAATAACATCTTATTTCTTTACTGCCCACAAGGGGCTAAACACAGAGGGGACAGACAAACGGATTAAGTTGATTATATCAACCCCAATGTGTAACTGGTACTTATTTAATCGACCCTGAAAAGATGAAAGGCAAAGTTGACCTCGGCGGAATTTGAACTCAGAACATAGGAGTTGAAATAATGTGGTGAATAAAAAATAAAATTTCATCAAATTAAAATTATTTTTGCAGTGTGGAAATGAGAACAGATTCAATGACTATTATTAATGAAATATTGTCAAAGCCAAAGAATGACAACTCTATGACTAGATAATCATCACAAGTACTGAAGAGGTATAAATAAGATCAAAACATGACTGAATTTACCATTTGCCAAAGATTAAATTAAATTTATTATATATTTTCTCCTAACTACAAAAGTAAGCTTGTAATTAATTATAGTTGTTTTTTTTTTCATAACATTAAATTTGTTAGCATTTACTCAATTATGGAATTTCATGCAGATGGCAACATTGGTAATTTCTCACATCCATTACATTTATATCCTGCCATAACGGTGGTCATAAATGGCCAAAATTGCTATAAGTTGCAAAATTGCTATAACTTGAAGATAACTGTACTTGCTGAAATCAATATCCACTAGAGATATAAATATTATCCCACTAAAGATTATCAATTTCATGTAACAGTTTCCAATTCTTCAGAATGAAACCCAAAAGACTAATATACATGCATAATATATGTATGCAAATGTGTGTATGCACATATACACACATACAGGCACACTCACACATGCACATACGTGCACAAGCACGCACACAAGCATGCACACACACACACGTATATTGTTTGCAAACTATTGAGATAGATTAGTAGAAGTAGTAAAGAGCAACAAAGTGACCGAAACCATCATAAAAAATAGTGGGGGGAGTTAAGAGAATTGTTACCTCCCTTGAAAATAAAGTGGATTTTTTTTTTCTTTCTTTCTGCAAAGGTCAAATAATATAATGTACACAGAGAAAGTGTTAAGCTGCATCGTAGCACAACAGATGAGCCATAGAAGCTGGAAATGAAACAGATTATCAATAGGATGTTCAGAACTTTCATGGAAAGTCGAGTGCAAGAATACAAGGAAAATAGATGAGCATTTAGTACATGTGTGCAAGAAGAGATGAGTTGCACTAGCATGGACAATGACTGCTGGATGGTAAAGTAATGTGTGCTAAACAGTGAAAAGTAAGCAAGGAAAGTGAATGAAATGTATGAGAAGTGGTAAGGTCAGATTAATATATAAGTGATTGTGTCTCCTCCAGAATGTCAGGTTGACCTAAAACCAGCATTCTGAAAAAAAAACAAACAAGCAAAAAAACACAATTGCTTGAGGTGATGCACTGAAAGATCAGAACCGGAAGTATATGATTGTGAAGTGACTTCATAATGGCTCACTGATAATATTCACACTTATAATGGGGTATGGTGGAAAATATCTAAATTTCAGCAAGTTTTAGGGTGTGACAGAAAAACCTCTCAAGCCTGTGGAGGCAAATGGCTTAGTGGTTAGGATGTTATACTCATGACTGTAAGATTGTGGTTTCAATTCGTGTTCTTAAGAAAAACACTTCATTTCACATTGCTCCAGTCCATTCAGCTGGTAAAAATGAGTAATCCTGTGACAGACTGGTGTCTAACCCAGGGAGGAATGTATATGCCAGAGAAAACCAGGTAACAGCCCTATGCTCCTTACTGAGTAGTGTAGATTAACCAAACCTGTAAATTGAGGGAGGTAATATTTTGCGGCACTCTGTATGTTAAATTAAAATAGGCAAAATTTTAAAAAATAAATAAAATAAGGTCAATAAATTGACATTTTTTACAGATGAATAAAAGAAACAATGAAAATTTATTCATCCTAATGAGAGGAGAATAGAAAAATCTGCTAAATGATCTGTTCTAACATGTTTCCGTGGAGGTGTAAGTCAGTGATTTCAAGATAATTTCACACTTTCTAACATGCTTAAAAACAGGCTAAAAGGGAAAATTCCAATATCCACATATGTATAAATAAAAGCAGCTTTCACAGATAGCCAAAAGCAAAAGCTATCCTGTAAATCACCAGAGAATATAAATTCTATGTAGTTTTTCAAAATGCATTAAAAAAAAACAAACCAAAAGACAAATCGAAATTTTAACTTCAAAACAATAACGTATTCAATTTTATGACAATTTTGTCAAGCCTCTAGGATTCCAGATATAAAATTTTATGTAAGAGTAGCAATTTGTCATTTCTTTTACTGCTCAAATTTCTTTCCTTATTCTGTGAGTTTTTAGAATATAATTCTTTGTTAAAAATAATACAGTAGCACATGTTATTTTTACTTATTGTTACATACCATTTTAGTATTATCTCCTACACAGAAGTAAGTAGTCTAAGATGACAACTACTCAGGTTCCAAACTACTGTATCACAGTGTAAAATTAGTTTAGAATGTCTAAAAATGACAAAATACTTAGACTCTTCTTACTGTTAGCATGCATTCAATCATTCAATCATAAGAGAAAAAAATAAAAAGTAAAAGCTTCATTTTGTCTATCAAACCTCACATATTCCCTTATCCATCATTCAATTTTATCAAATTGTGTACAATTCTGATCGGCTGAGTAATAGTAAAAATAGAACATCTATATATGTTATTTTATTTTAATAAGAACAAAATGTAGAAAATAAATAAAAGCTAGTTTGTACTTGGATTACATGTTTTCTTACTTTCTCAGTGCTGTAAAATGTCTATTTTTGCTAGTAAATATTGACTTTTTTCTTTCAGTGTTTGCATTAACTTTCTGTTATCATAAAACCACTGAAGCACATTGGAAGCTAACTGGAGCCAAGACACATGGGAAAACAATCAAAGAAATTCAAAAGATAGCATTAAATTTAATTTTATTATTTAATTTGATAGAATTTAAAAGAAAACAAAAGGCTATACTAAAATCTCTATTGAAGAATCTAGGGAACAGAAAATGATTTTCAGGTTTACCTTTATTGCATTTGTGACTGATATTTAATCCTTGTTAGAAAGATTGGCATAAATGAATTTGAAAGCATTATAAAAAACAAAAAAATAACGCAACCAACCCTGCATAGAAGTATATAAGCACACAATAACACATACACACACTTATGAATATATGGCTTGATCTTAGGTGCCCACAAACAAGAAATTGCAGTACTTAGATTTTGAAGTAGAATTTTATTATCTGTTTATTCATTCAAAACTCTGAATAATGACACGATAAAACTTTTGGATTTGAATGAATAAACAGATTTTATATAATACATATATATATATATATATATAATGCAGAATCATATATATATAATGCAGAATCATATATAAAACAATATAATGCAGAATCATTAATCGCTTTAACAGATACACAGTCATATTTGTTCCTCCACCTGTCCATTTTCCAAGTGAGCATTGGTTACACAAATATATTATTAAGGCATTGTTTAACATCCAGATACATCTCTTATAATTCATTGATTTTCATAGAAAATATATAGTCACACCATATATATATAAACACACACACACACAGGGAGGGGTTACCATAGCAAAACAATATTTTGCTTTTTTCTTGTTTAACCTTGATGTATTACCTTGAATAAATTGTAACAAATCAATTATCGTTCACTGATATGTGGTAATTTTAGGCTTAATGAAATGCTTAAATCACTTATTAGAGAGTGTGCTCTTTATGTATTTCAGGCCATCTTTGCTCACTAACATTTGATGCATCAGCAAAAATAATATTTAAAATGGTTAGTTCAAGTTTGATTACTCCATATATATGTAATATTCTCAGCTTTTGGGATTTTCAAGTCTCAGAGCTTCAGCTCATGATAATATTACAAGAGATATCTTATGATAGTTATTTCTAATTTAGGTACAAAACAAGAAACCTTAAAGGGTGGGTGTCAAGCAAAGATGTTGACCTCAGTACTGGACTAGAACTTTTTTTATCAACCTTGGAAGGATAAAAATATAGTTGACTTTGACAGAATTTGAACATAAAAAGCTAGAATGAATGCCAGAAAGTTTTTCTGATACTCTAACGAATTTTCTAGGTTGCCTCTATCTCAATAAAATAAAGTTTATTAATATTTCCATAATTTTTGTATTGGTTTATAATTACGATGCCCTTAATTAAAATAAGTATTTATTTTGCATTTCATTTACGTATCATACCATCAAACATGATCATATAATTAAGATGAACATAAATACAAAAGCCAATGTTTTTAATATTTATGATAATAGGAAAGGATGATAAGCACAGGAATGGTTGTGTGGCTGAGAAGTTCACTTTATAACCATATGGTTTTGAGTTCAGTCTCACTGCACATTACCTTGGGTACGTGTTTTCTACTATATCCAAACCCTATCAATGCTTTGCAATTGCATTTGGTAATCAAAACATGTATGAAATTCTGTCACACACACACATGTATGTATATGTATCCATGTGTGAGTATCTTTTTGTGTGCCTCACACACTACTTGAGCAATGCCCCAGCCTGGGCAAGTTCCAATGGTTAAAACAAGTAAAAGAGTATAAGAATAACACAACTTGGATGAAGTTCCATGGTTTTCATTTTCTAATTTTTTTTACTTGCTTCTTTGGACTGTGGCCATGCTGGGGCATCTCCTCGAATAGCTTAATCAAGTGAATTACTCCAAGTGCTTATTTTCATACCTGACACACAAGTGTGTGTGTGTGTGTGCGCGCATATATACAATGGGCTCCCACACAATTTCTGTCTATCAAATCTACTTGCAAAACTATAGTAAGAGGTACTGGCTCAAGGTGCCACTCAGAGGCACTGAATCCCAAACCACAAGGTTGCAAACATCTTGGCCACATCACCATGCCTGGTCCTCTATAAAAAACTTTTACTGTTTTTCTTTTTTCTTTTCCTATTTTAACTTTTTTGATGTCAACCTGCCTGAGACTGCCCTGAGTTCTATGGTACAAACTTCTTGCATTAAAGTGATCTAGATTGGAACCTTCCATCAAGGTATCTTGTCAATTTTTATTCCAAATACCATCTTAATAATGTTTTCAAATTTTGACTCAGGGCCGGTTTTTGAAAAGGGGAAGCTGATTGCATTGACCTCAGTGCATAGCTGGTACTTATTTTATTGACCTGAAAAGGATGAAAGGCAACATTTTGTACAGTATGCTAATGGTTCTGCTGGCTTGCCACCTTATAAAACACCAGTTTAATAACGACAAAGGTGTTATACTAAATTGTTCATTATTTTCAAAATTAATCAAAATAAAGGTAGTGTATTTTAATGGAAATTACAGGTACTACTCATTTTTGCTAGCAGACTGAACTGAAGCATAGTGAAACAAATTGTCTTGCTGAAGGACACAACATGCTGCCAGGTATCAAATTCATGATCCTAAGATTGGGAGCCAAATGCCCGAACCACTTCGCCACACACCTTCACAACACATACACATACACCCATGCCTCTTTTATTCAGGAGGAGACAGTGCCCATGACCTTTTTGATACCAATCCTGCAATCTAAATTAAAACCTACCATCAAAATTTTGTGTTAATTTATGTTTGAAATACCAGCTTAATAATAACAAAGGGGTATTACTAAATTCTTCATTATTTTCAAAATTAATTGAAAGAAGGTAGTATATTTCAACAGAAATATGGTAATAAAAGATTTAATTACAATACATATCTAATACTTATTTCTATTTTAAGAAAGAAAGGCAACAAAATTAACTTAAACCTTAAACTGCCAAACCAAAAATCTAATTGCCATAATTTTTTACTTTTTAATTCATGAAGAATTAATTTGTGAAACAGAGAGAAAATTTCATTGAAAATAGGCAATTATGAAAGAGGAAATAGATATTTATTCTAATTGGTAGCTTCGATAAAATAACTACAAGGAATTTGTGAAAAGCCATAAAAATCATTAATACTATATAAGCATGAAAAAAAATAAAAACTAACAAAATTGAGCCCGACATAAAAGTGTTAACTATATATTGTTAATTTATTTTTACGTGGTTGGATAATGCTATATGATATGTAACTAAAGATTGAAGACAAAAGTAAGTAAATATCCAATAATAGATAAAGATTTAAGCAGAATGGAACAGATATGACAATGTCTTTTTTCTTTTTTGATAATTAATAAAGCAAGTGATTTTTATTTTGTTACTTTTTTTCTCAATTTTTCAATTCTGAAGAATTGTTTTAAGCGATGGATGCAATTTCTGATACAATTATGAAGACAAACAACAATAACAAAACAAAATAAACAGGAAATAAATATCAGAAATTAATACTGGTAAAAATTTATACAAAAGCATTTCTCTGCTGCAACTTGAAAATGGTTTTATGCCCTGATCTATTTGGAACAATTGATTCTTATAAACAATCTTTTCATTTATGGTAGTATTGTCTTAGTTTCTACTCATTTGTATTGGTGTTTAATTTGATCTAATTATTCTTTTTATGTATGAATCACTATTTCCTCTTGTAACTATGGCAATGGGTGGTGGCAGTGGTTGTGGTGGAGGTGGTCTGGGGTTAGTAATCTTATTAATGCTATTAACTATAGAGAGAGTGTTTTTAATCTACTTAATGTCTGTTAATCTGGCTGCAGACTATGTTACAATTATCTTGTTACATTATGACTGAAGTGAGAAAACTTGTTGGAACAAGTGATAGAAATTACTCAGTCTGTTCACTTTGATGTGACAATTAACAGAAAAGGGGAAATGCGACATTAGAAGCAACAAGAATAGTGATGGTTAGAAGTTCTTTGCTCCAATTTGGTTTATTTTTTTCCCTTGTTTCTTGATGTTTATAATAACTGAAAAACACCACACATTATACACAGAAACATACACACACACACACACACACACACACACAAAAAGAAACTAGTGTTTCAATGGTTACAGCTACCAGGATTCCAGTTGATCAGATCAATAGAATAGATTGCTTGTGAAATTAACATGCAAGTGGCTGAGCACTCCACAGGCACATGTACCGTTCATGTAGTTCTCAGAGAGATTCAGCGTGACATGGAATGTAAGAAGGATGATCCTTTGAATTACAGGTACTACTCATTTTTGCCAGCAGAGTGGACTGAAGCATAGTGAAACAAATTGTCTTGCTGAAGGACACAACATGTTGCCAGGTATCAAATTCATGATCCTAAGATTGGGAGCCAAATGCCCGAACCACTTCGCCACACACCTTCACAACACATATACATACACCCATGCCTCTTTTATTCAGGAGGAGACAGTGCCCATGACCTTTCAAATGGCCTCCAAGAATGGTGGGAGATAAGAAGAAAGATATCCTGAAATCAGTGACCTGGCCCCAAGACATACAACTGAGTAGACCATGCTAAATGTATTTAAAGGGCCAAGTGATGGTCTCAGAACAAAAGAAGAGAATAAGTCTACCACTCAACTAGCCAGGACAGGATTTGAGCAGAGAATGCCAAGAGCTGGAACACAGGCCACAAGATATCTCCTGATGCTCTAACAATTCTCTCACTCCACAGCCCCAATTTGTTTAGAAGATGGAAGAGAGATATGATGAAAGTTGTAAAATTTTTGTGAATACCTTATAAGAATGAGAAAAACTAGTAATTGTGGATACTAAAAGAAAGACAAGTTAAACAATTTAATGGTAAATCACCCTGCTTATCTCTCTCTCTCTCATTCTCCTTCTGTGTGTGTGTGTGTGTGTGTGTGTGTGTGTGTTTATTTCAAGTTATATATAAAATTAATTTAACATTAAACTGAAGTGGGGTGGAAGTTACCAGAGTGAAGCTGGAAAGATAAATGAAATGGTAATTATATGTGAAGCAATTTAAATTGTACTATACATATGATGGCCATAATGTATACATGTACGTTTGCATGTGTTAAAAAGATATTCAAATAACTGCAGATGTTGCTGTGTGGTAAGAAGCATGCTTCACAACCACATGGTTTTGGGTTCAGTATCACTGCATTACACCTCGAGTAAGTGTCTTCTACTATAAACTTGGGTTGATCAAATCCTTGAGAGTGGATTTGGTAGATAGAAACTGAAAGAAGCCTATCATATATATATGTGTATATCTATGTTTGTCACTGCCTTACTGCTTGATAACCAGTGTTGGTGTGTTTGTCTCTGTAACTTAGTGATTAAGAAAAAAAACTGATTGAATATGTACCAAGCTTTAGAAAAATAAGTATTAGGATTGCTTTGCTTGACTAAAATTCTTGTAGGTGATGCCCCAGCATGGCTGCGGTCTGATGACTGAAACAAGTAAAAGAAAGATAATGACAAAGAGCTTAATTATTTCAAACCTTTTGGATTAGCAATAAAATCCAAATAGTAACTAATTTGCATTCTATTAAAAACTAGAAACATTGTTTACCATTAGTATTATTCAAGAGAACAGTACAGCTAGAAGCAACTTTATTTTCAGTGTGGTTGGCCATTTTTCAGTTTCAGCAACTCAGAGATTTAGTTGCAAAGTTCTTTTATCACTATAGAACTATCAACCAAGGCAAAATTCTCTAATATATGAATGTATGTCATGACAAAATCTATTTCCCATATCTCATTGACTTGCTTTCCTTCATGTGCAATTTAACTGCGAGTTAACTGCAGTCTAACTGCCATGCATACTTAAATTTTGTATCTAGAAACTGAGCTTTATGTCTTTATGTTTCCTTATCCTCTTCAATTTCTCTATCACCTTGAACAGTTTGTTGATGTTTGCTACATCAATATTATATGTGACATTAATCTGGCAAAACCTTCTTTCAGACATATACTAAGTTGTTTCATATAATTAAGAACAGAGAAATGTTAGACACATAAAAATACAACTTCAAACATTGCAACAAGCAATAACACAAAATTAAGCTCTTAAAGAAGGTTATCTGTATACCTTATGCTTCAATTTAGCTAGCTGAAAAATAAACTAGGAGACTTATGTGAAGATAATGGCAGACTAGAATTTAAAAGAGGAAGTCATAAAGTGATATAAGTTACTAATGAATAGCTACCAATCATGCATGCCCTTAATGCTAACACTTAGCAGAAAACTTGTGAGAAAAAATTGTTAACTATTTGAAATATCTGTGTTAGTCCCATTTCTGACGGATTCTAAGTGTAATGAAAGGCAATTTTAAGCATACAAGTTGATATAATTGCAAGTTTTTTTTTTAAGTGCATAACCAATGTTTTTCAATCACAAAATGTGATGTAAAGGAAGTAAATCAACTGATCCAATGATATAAATTTAGATGAATCAGGAACTGATGATGTACTGAATGTGATATGAAATGAAAAAAAAAAAAAATGAATTGAAATTCATTTCTTGTAAGCATAGGCATGGCTGTGTGATTATGAAGCTTGCTTCTCAAGCATGCATTCTTGGGTTCAGTTCCACTGTGCAGCACCTTGGGTAAGTGTCATCTACTATAGTCTCAGGCCAACTAAAGCCTAAAATATTGTAAGTGGATTTGGTAGATGGAAGCTAAAAAAAGCCAATTGTGTGTATATATGTGCATATGTGAATGCACGTGTACCCTTGTCTTGACATCACACAATAGCTGTAAACAAGCATCACCTCATATTGTATTTATTTCCAATCTTTTCTGAAAAACAAATTTAGGCCATGGGGAAATACTACCTTGCTTGGAAACAAATGAGCATTAGTGACAGGAAAAGCACCCTTTATAGAAAACTTGCTTCAACAAATTTCATCCAACTCATGCAAGCATGGAAATATGGACGTTAAGCAATGATATACTTGGAGAAGAAAAATATAACCCACTTCTTCAAATAAAAACTAGTTGCAATTCTTAATAATGCTCAAAGAAAACGGAAGATAATTTCAAGAAATTACGAGTTATAATCACAGAACATTTAATTTTTGTACTTAGTAGGGAAATTAGATTGGGTAAAGTGACAGCTGCAAACATGTTTCAATCATATTTATACCTCATCAGGAAAGCACAGTCTTTTCAAGTGTTCACTGATTAGTCAATGAAACTCTTAGCAACTGTTAAATACTTTGAAGGACAATTAATTCATTACAAGTGTCAACATTAGATCCCTACATCCATCAGAAGTTTACTGGTTGAATATTGTTTTTTATAGGAATATATTGCTTTCATCATCATCTAATGTCCATTGTCCATGCTGGCATGGGTTGGACGGTTTGACCAGAGCTGGTAAGCTGAGAGGCTGCACCAGACATCAGATTTGGTATAGTTTCTATGGCTGGATGCCCTTCCTAACATCAGCCACTCTGAGAGTGTAATAGGTGCTTTTACATGCCACTGGCATGGGTGCCAGTTGCGTGACACTAGTATCTTCCCCACAACTATGATTTCACTTGGTTTGATGGGCCTTCTTCTCAAGCACAGCATATTGCCAAATGTCTCAGTCATCTGTCATTGCCTCTGTGAGGTCCAATGCATGAAAGATGCATTTTATGTGCCACCAGCACTAGTACCAGTTACATGATACTGACAATGGCAAAGAAAGCTGTTATATGTTTGATATGAAGTGCATGTATATGTGTGTGCATGTTTTATAAGTGCATTTTTTTTTCCATGTGTCTTTGTATTGACACTATTTAGGTTACAGCAATGTTATTTTTATATCTCCTACAGACAGTACATCCTGTACCTCAGCAAATTTGTTATGTGAAGAAGACGAGTGGAATGAAAATAAATTGCTTAAAAACCAGATAAGAGTCAGTGAAAGGAAGAGAATACTGCCTCAGTAAGTTACATCTAACTCAGTATGGAAAAAGCAGATGTAAAAATATGATGATAAATTTTGTCTGAATTTCTGGAATGAGGAAATATTTTACTATAGCAGAAGACATTTGCCCAAGGTGTCACACAATAAATCTGAACCCAATACCTGTGCCTTCAAAACTAAATGCACTCAAGGGCCAAGACAAGTGGATGAGATCAATTATGTCACATTTTTAAATGATGCTTCTACAGGAAGCCAGTCATAAAAAAAGGAAGATTTGACAATGCAACAAGCCTAACAAAATGAAGAGAGGATTTAGGTGAACATGTCAGAGTTAGATGCTGTTTCAGGAATAACAGAAGAGGCAGAAGGTAGCTACAGCACAACACCAAATGACCATGCTTGCCAGTTGAGTTGAAGAATATTAACAGTATTCCATTGAATTATATGTTTATTTTTGTTTCTTTAGACTAGAAATATATTTCTTGTTTTGAAGAAACTTAACTTTTTTCATAAAACTCTTGGTTTATTGAATGTTGGAGTCTACTAGAAAAGTTAGGTTTTTCATGCTAACTTCAGCCAAATGATATATATATATATATATATATATATTGCACCAATAATCTTGATTTTGTATATTTAAATATATAATCATATTTATCATTAATTAATGAAAAATATTTTTTTTTCCAAATCTAAAAGATCAAAATTGACAAAGAAATCAATAATTGTAGTGAAAGAAAAGTAATAAAATACTGAATATACAAATCGTTTCAAAGAATTTATTCAATTTCTACTTGACTTTTAACTGTGAAGCTGTACACTGAATGATTTACTCTGTAGTGGAGGGCAGAAAAAGTCAAGAGGCTGAAAACAACCATTAACTCTAAGAATAATGCAATGTTATACGAAAATAAAGAGGATGACCACGGAAATGTAGTTAGAAAAAATGTAATAGAAAGTTGCATTCAGCTTTAGTGGATGCACAAAGACTGTCTTTTAGAGACATGTGTAGTCCTATGTGCCAGAGCTTACCTTTAACTTCTGCAATGCTAAGAAGATAAGAGCTAAATTAGAAAAATCATTATAGGAAATCAAGTTACATTTGCTGCAGGAGAAACTGAATGAAACACTGCAAACAAAAGAATCTGCTATTTTTAACTGGGTAACCACAGCTAATAATGGCAAATTATATCACTTTACTTTACATGGACTCAAAACCATTTAGCGTGAGTAATGTTTCTTTAGCTGAAACAACAAACTGCTACATTTAATCAACTCTACCATCTGTCCTCTCATATTATGTGGAGCATAATTGCAACATCAGCTCTGGCAATATATAATGCTCAACATTGACATGGTATTATAATTTTACCACTACCACTACCAACACAGCTGTTTTATTGTCTGATTTTTTTTCATATTTTTGTGGGCTGGATGAGAAATACCAAGACTGCATTCTACAACTGGATGCTCTTCCTTGTTGCCAATATTTACTGATTTTACAAGAAAAGATTTTATATTTCTACTGGTTTTCACATGTTGTAACTACTGAGCTTCGAGATATATTGTACATGGGAAATGTAAATGTAATATCACTGTTGCACAAACAATGTTAATGCAAAAACAAGTGGAAATAAAAACTTACACACAGGCATACTTATATTCACATATGTGAATGTATATATACATACACCCCACCCACATATATTTATATATATATATATATATATATATATATATATATAAATATAAGAGAGTGACAATGTGGTCTACTCTATCACTAAAAATAGAACCGCAAGGTTTCAGCTCTTATATTTATGTATAAAATGTATCATAATCCGGGGTTTTTATGCACTAAGCCACTTGGTGGTAAATGGATGTACTATTAAATTAGTATCCAATTTTCTCACCCTTATCAGTTGTTTATATATATATATATATATATATATATATATATATATATATATATATATATATATACGTGTGTATATGAATAGATAGATCGATAAGTAAATACGTCAAGAGAGAGAGGGAAGGAGAAATGAACAAAGCGTTAGAAAACAGGTAGGGAATACTGTTTTATAGGGATGAAGTTATGAAGGGAGGAAGGGACAGTACATATATTACATATATATATATATAATATATATATATATATATATTACATACATATAAACATATATATATATATATACATATTACACACACACTGTTTGTCCACCACCACCACCACCACCATCTGACAATGGATGTTGGTGTGTTTACAACCCTGTAACTTAGCAGTTTGGCAAAAGACATGGGTATAATAAATACTAGGCTTTACAAAAAAAAAATAATGGAGTCAATTCATGAAGGTGATACCCCCCAGCATGGCCGCAGTCTGATGACTGAAATAATAAAAGATAAAAGATAAAAAATATGCCCTATCCTCTCCTCTCACCGTTCCCTCATCTCTCCACCTAGGGTTATCATCCACTCTTTCTTCTGTTGTCCCTCAGTTATAGAAGCCACTTTAGGACCTTAGCCTTGCAAGTTACAAAGTGATCATCACTAGCGCTGGTGCCATGGAACAATGCACCCTGTACACTTTGGAAAAAGGTTGGTGTTAGGAAAGGCATCCAACCAGAAAAGCCATTCCAAAGAAGACATTGATATATGACATAGTCTTCTCACTTGACGGACCCTGTCAAACAGTCCAATCAGTACCAGCATGGAAACCAGATGTTAAAGGATAATGATGGTGATGATGATGATGATGAGACAGATGAGAGATAAATATTAACTAAATGTAAGAGATGACTGTAGTTGAATAGAATTATACTGAGTAATTCTTAATTGATGAAATCTGAGACTACTTCTGCTACAACTATGATGTCAGTCAAATATACATGGAGTGGACAGAGATAGAAAACAGGCTGTCACTGCTAAAACCACTCCTGATAATCCTTGAATATTGATCCATTGTCAGCTTTTGTAATTTTTCTTTCTTGTTATTCTCTTGATTAGCCAAGATTTTATTTCCTGAGTGAGGCCATTTCCCTTCAAGCATGACACTAATTCCTTTGAGAGAGGCCAATAAAAAAAAGAAAAAAAATATCAAAATATCACTCTCCTGCTGACACAAAGATGCCAGGCTTTTCCTTATTAATTATTCAATTTCATTTACCCTGATGTCATTGCAGAAAGGGATCATATGTCTTTATCAATCAGAACAGATAGATAGTCAGTCGACTATGTTTGTTGTTGATAAGAGAGAGAGGTGTCATCCAGTTATAAACCTCAACCAAATGAAAAATGCAGAACATCAGATGAAGATTTTAAAGAATGATGAGGGCCATGCCTGTCTGTGGTATGGTTGTGTGGCTCAGAGTTTTGCTTTGTGGTCACATGGTTCTGAATCCAAGTCAGGGTTTAAACCCACTGGTCTTTAGAACAAAATTTTCTACCACATCCTTGGAGTACACCAAGACTTGAGAGTGAAATTGGTTCAATAAACTGTACAAAAGGTAGCTAGTGGAGGCGCAATGGCCCAGTGGTTAGGGCAGCGGACTCGCGGTCATAGGATCGCGGTTTCGATTCCCAGACTGGGCGTTGGGGGTGTTTATTGAGCGAAAACACCTAAAAGCTCCACGAGGCTCCGGCAGGGGATGGTGGTGTTCCCTGCTGTACTCTTTCACCACAACTTTCTCTCACTCTTACTTCCTGTTTCTGTTGTACCTGTATTTCAAAGGGCCAGCCTTGTCACTCTCTGTGTCACGCTGAATATCCCTGAGAACTACGTTAAGGGTACACGTGTCTGTGGAGTGCTCAGCCACTTACACGTTAATTTCACGAGCAGGCTGTTCCGTTGATTCAGATCAACCGGAACCCTCGTCGTCGTAATCGACGGAGTGCTTCCACCACAAAAGGTAGCCTATCGGATTGACTGTACTTGTTTTTGTACAAAAAGTTAAATCTGTCAACTTGGTTTAAGTTTACTTTTGGGCACTGAGGTGTTTACCTGCTGTCCAAGCTGTTTATAGTTTGACAACTTAATGTACTACTTCCTACTGCAAAATAAACTCATGTATTCTTTGGTTTCTTCCTTCCGTTTTCTACCACCCTCTCAGAGGCCCTGCAAAAATCCCTACTAATTTTTCTCTAAAAAATAAAAACAAAATCCAACAGAACAAATAAACCAGAAAGTGATGGTGGTAGTCATGACAACTTAGCCACTGTGGCTCAACAAACAGAAGATAACCCCCGGAGAAATTTATTCATTTAAGCAAATAGCAAGCTATTTTAGCTTGGATAATTACATGTCTGTCTGCCAAATGCATATATTTAACTACACAAGAAGCAAGTTCTTTTGTTATGAAAACTAAAAGTTGCATATTTTTAAATTAACGTTTTCATATTTATTTGCATGCATATGCCCTATGCAAATATCTTTTCACACACATACACACACACACACACACAGACACACTGCTAACAAAAGTCAGGATGCGTGGCGTTCAGTTTCCATAATTGAAAAATGCATTAAATACTACAAAACGTACATGTAGGACAGACACCAGAACCCTAATACTTCATCACTTATCGACTGAAAATTACCAATACCTAGTTTCATACCTTTATATATATATGTGTGTGTGTGTTGTGTGTGTGTGTGTGTGTGTGTATCATGTTAGTAATGATGATATGTATGTATGGGCACAGTCTTGGGTGTGTGGTATGTGGTTGAGAAGTTTGTTTTGCAACCAATGAACTTTTGGTTTAATCCCACTGTGCAGTGCCTTGGATAAGTGTCATTTTTAAGCCTGGTCTTTCACTATTGGTCTCTTTTGTTGGATCACTAAGTTAGAGAAACATAAGCAAACCAGTACCAGTTGTCAAGCAGTATTTTTGGGATAATCAGAAACACACAACAGGCTTCTTTCAGTTTCTGTCTAACGAATCCATTCACATAGCTTTGATTGACTCAAGGCTATTGTAGGAGACACCTGCCCAAGGTGCCACACAATGAGACTGAACCCAGAACCATGTGGTTGTGAAGCAAGCTTCTTACAACACAGCCACATCTGCACCTCTCAGGTCAATGAAGGTTTAGTGAGTGAAGTTTTGTAGAAAAAGACTATATCAAGCAAAACCATTCCAGGTTTTAAATAGTAAACATTTTCATCCCCTAGCTTGGCACCACCACCACCACAACCAAGTGGATCTAGACTATCTTCAGCAGAGTCCACTATTTCAAGTATCCCTCATGCCAAGTTTCCAAATTAAAAATAAGTTCCTCTCTCCAATCTTGGAGGCCCAAAACAAATGTCTTGGGCACTACTATTGTCTATTTTGAGCTTTAAAGACTGTCCAGGTTTCAGCTTTATACCATTCCATAGTAAACAACTATGTAAAGCTTCCCAATTTTATAAGTTGTACCATGAAAAAAAAAAGCACCCAGTTTGCTCTGTAAAATAGTTAGCATTAGGAAGGACATCCAGCCAAACCATGTAAAAGCAGACATGGGATTTAAATGCAGTCTTCTGATTCATTGAATCTTATCAAATCAACCAATCCATGCCAGCATGGAAGGTGGACATTAAACAGTGACAATGATGGTGAAAAGCAAAATGAAAACAGAAAGTAAAGTTATTCTTTAGAATTAACAAGCAGTATCGCCCGGCATTGCTCGGGTTTGTAAGGGAAATAACTATATAAGCATTTTTAGAGATGTAAAGTATAATAGCCATCTCAATATGGCTAACCACAAAGGGGGGGGGGTTACTGTAGCTTTTTACGTTCTGAGATTTAATAATACATTTTTAGAGAGTTTACTTTCCTTATATAATAGCAAAGAAATGCATTTAAAATGGGAAAAAACGATGGTAATTTTTTTTTTAAATCGTAGACTCATCGTAGACGCGTGCTAATACCCAGAAGGGCTCGATATGAATCACGACTATAAGATACCTGCTTTTGGTTACACTGCACCGCAAAATGTGGGACTAGTTAGGAATCTAAATCGTAGGAGACAGACACACAACTTGCTTTTATATATAAAGATATTTTATCTGCATTCTTCCTAGCAGGATGAGGAAAGAAACAAAAATTGGCTTTTGGGAGATGATAGGTCAAGTTTGATACTAAACGCTTTTAATGCCAAAATATAAGTGCTATTTTCTAGCTTGGTAGCTACAGTTTAATATCTTAGGCATAACAAAAAGGCATATGGCATGTTTTGAGCTTGTAATGCCTTCAGGCAAGATATTCATACAGTAACTTCAATTTTGCTTAAGTGAAGAACTGAACAGTGCCTGCAAATAAATATAAATGAATATCTGAAAATAAAAAGATAGTTTTTCTCTCTTTTCCTTCTTTATTTTCTTTTCTATTTGCCGTGTAATGTTTTTAAAACAAGTTGTGTGGAGGGGAGATACACATAACATCTATTATACGAATTTTTTTCATTTTGCACAAATAGATTGGTTTCTTTTGTATAAAATCTGAGCAATGCAACTCATCTATACATATGTATTAATCAGTTGTATGTACATAAAATGGCTGACAGAAAAAAGAAAAAAGATAACTTTTCAATTATTCTTTTACGTGATTCTGTAGACTTCATCTTACTTTAGGTTAGTATCTTTTCCTCTCTCCCATTCTCTCTCTCTCCTATTGACAACCCAGACAACTGCCTTTTTGTTTCTGTGTAAGAATGACAACATATTTGCAGATATCTCTATGTAGTCTAGTGCTACAAGAAACAAATCAAAAATCTGACTTCCTTTCAAAGCCATATTTCTAGCCTAAACAAAAATCAAGCATTGAATTTTGTAAGAAAATATACACACAACATTAAGACCGAAAAGAAAAAAGCAACACGACCTGATATTTAAACTTAGTTCTATTATTATTATTATTATTATTACCATCATCATCATCATCATTACTATTATTATTGTTGCTATTATTATTATTATTGTTATTATTATTATTATTATTAATTACTGAGAACTAGTAGTAAAGGAAGCTACAATGTTACTGCTGTAAGAATTGAGTATTGAGAAAAATACTTATGCTATCAGTTCCAGAATGAAAGAGCTTATAATAAAATAGACAACTTCATTGAGGACTGACTGTAATCTCGGGATAGTGTCTTGAGTTTCCACATTGAAGCTGATAGTTCGATAATCCTATCTTCATTTAATATCACTTAAATAATATCTTCTCTAGGCAAAGCATACATTACATTATGTTATTCTTAAACCAAATCCAAGACTAGTTGGTTGAAACTTATAGTACTTTCCTACTGGATGCTTAAAACAATAGATAAAGCCCATATTATTTGTAGCAATCAGCCTGCATTATCTTTCTTTTTTTTAAACTATGTTTGTAAATAAATTGATGTATGATGGCACTAATAGGTGGTAGGTTTTAATCTTATAAATTTAAAATGTGTTGCTTATTTTGAAGGTTTTCACATTCAGATGAA